>NC_142284.1:35118654-35419904 GCF_965620075.1 Prunus avium
AGCTATGGTTCTGGACATTGACGTCGACGACTACGACGTTTTCATGAAGAATACTGGAGGTCTTGCCAACTACATACGGAAAGAACTAAAATTGTTCACCGTAGATACTATTGAAGAAGCTACTATGAAGGCCATCACCATTGAGGCAAAAAATAAAAGAACTGACAAGAAGGATGACAGATCAAAACCTGTCAATAAAACTGACTGGCAGAAAAAGGGGAAGCAGAGTAGGGAAGGTTAGACACAGAAGGTCTACTGTAATCACTGTCAAACCAGCAGACATGCCAAAGACAAGTGCTTGATACTCTATCCTAAGTTGCGGCCAAAGCGCGAGAAAAACAACTAGGGGAGAAATGATAGAAAAGCCACCTTAATTGCCCAACAGGCAGAAGAGCTTCCAGAGTTGAAGCAACCTGATGTTACACTTACCCTTATGACAAGACCAGCAGATACTGAAGATACGTACAACCATGAAGAGTTGTTTCATGTGAATATTCAGGTGAAGCAAAGTGTTGTACCAGCCTATCATTGACCCTAGAAGTCAGAAAAACTTGATTTCAGAGGCTTTAGTAAGAAAAGTGGGTTTAGACACCATACCACATCCTAAGCCGTACCCGCTAGGATGGATTCAGAAGGACGTTGACTTACAGATCACGAAGCAATGTACCTTCAAATTTGCTATCACCAATCGATATATCGATGAGGTGACATGTGAGGTGGTTCCTCTGGATGTTTGCCAAGTCATATTAGGGAGTCCATATTTATGGGACCGAGATGCCATCCACTATCGGAGGCTTCGCAAGTATCGACTTGTGAAGGATGGGAAGGAGTTCCACGTCAACGCTTGCAAGCCTCAAGCTACAAATAATTTGCTTACAGATAATTTGCTAACAGCTAACCAAGCCAAGAGGTTAGTCAATTCATGTGGGCAATTCATTTTGTTGATGATTCGACCGCAAGATCAGAGTTCTGGAGCTGTGACATTGTCTACATTGTCCTTATCTCCTACGCAATGCTCAGACATAGGGAAATTACAGGAAAAGTTCAAGGACTTATTTCATGATGTGCAGGGTTTGCCACCACGGAGAGCTGTGGAACATGAGATCTAGTTGGTAGGAGATTCACCTCTACCAAACTTGGGTTTGTATTGTACTTCTTTGATGGAATATGACGAGATCAAGAAGCAAATTCAGGGACTTCTTGAACAAGGAGTCATTAAACCTAGCTGCTCACCATGCGGTTTGCCAGTGTTACTTGTGCCTATGAAAGACGGAGGCTGGCGTGTGTGTGTTGATTATAGGGCACTCAACAAAATAACCATCAAGAATCGGTATCCATTGCCGAGGATTGATGACCTACTAGATCAACTACATGGTGCACGCTACTTCACTAAGCTTGATCTCAAATCTGGCTATCACCAAGTCCGCATCCATGAAGAAGATACTTGGAAGACTGCATTCAAAACAAAGCAGGGACTGTTTGAGTGGTTAGTCATGCCATTCGGATTATGCAATGCTCCAGCTACCTTCATGCGATTGATGAATGAGGTACTCCGCCCTTTCATTGACGACTTCGTCATTGTATACTTAGATGACATTCTCATATTTAGTGTCACATGGGAGGACCATCTTCATCATATTGCTCAAGTTTTGGAGGTTCTACGAACAAATCAGTTACAGTTAAATGGTAAGAAGTGTGAATTTGGGAAACAACACCTTGTATACCTGGGATTCATTGTTGGTGCAAGAGAACTGAAAATGGACCTAGAGAAAGTACATGTGATTTCTCAATGGCCTACGCCTGGTTTAGTAACTGAAGTTTGGAGCTTTATGGGTGCATGTCAATATTTGCGAAAGTTTATTCGGCACTTTTCACAAATTGCAGCACCCTTACATTCTCTTACAAAGGCCAATCAAAAGTTTGAATGGTTGAGAAACCATGAAGAATCTTTCCAATTGTTGAAACGAAAGATTACAGAGGCCCCAGTACTAGCATTATCGAATCTGCAGAAACCATTTGAAGTAGAAGCAGATGCATCGAACTATGCCATGGGAGCCATATTATTTTCGGATGGGAAACCAGTTGCATACCATTCTGAGATGTTTAGTGGACCGGTATTGAACTATCCGACTTATGACAAGGAACTGTATGCAATGCATCAAGCAGTGAAGCATTGGAGAGCTTACTTGTTGGGAAAAGAAGTTGTAGTTCATTCAGATCATAAACCTCTTCAGTTTTTAACTACACAGTCTAAGTTGCAGCAAGCTCGCCATATGAAATGGATGTCTTACCTACAACAATTCAATATTGTGATAAAGTACAAGAAAGGAGCAACTAATAAGTTGGCAGATATGTTATCTAGACCACCTACACCAATTAGTTCCGCATTACTGGTGGCTATGCAAATGCAACCCATTGTTCCTTCTGAATATGCCAAAGGGTATGACACAGATACTGATTTCAACTCAGCCTATGCCAAGCTACAACAAGGAAAGACTAGTGAGTTCCAATTGAAGGATGGACTACTATACAAGGGAACACAATTGTGCATTCCAGAAGATGGCGACAAATTGCAGTGGATTCGTGAGGCTCATACTTCCAAAGTAGCAGGACATTTTGGAGTTGAGAAAACTTTACTGAATTTTCGTCACTATGTGTATTGGCCAAAGATGCAGCTTGACGTTTCACGATACATTCGAGGTTGTGTTCTATGCAACACATCGAAGCCTTCCAACAGAAAGTTAGGACTGTATCTTCCATTACCAGTACCTAGCCGACCTTGGGAAAGTATCTCGATGGATTTCTTAGGTGGATTGCCTAAAACCAAGTCTGGAAATGACTACTTGTTTGTGGTGGTAGATCGTTTCAGTAAGATGGTGATTCTCATTCCATGCAAGAAGACCGTTACTGGAGGAGGAGCTGCTAAGTTATTTTTCCAACATGTTTGGAAGCATTTTGGCTTACCTACATTGATTATTTCTGACAAAGACAGTCGATTCTTAGGCCATTTCTGGAGGTCGTTATGGGGAATGATGGATACCAGATTAAAAAGAAGCACTGCATTTCATCCACAGACAGATAGGCAAACGGAGGTCGTAAACCGGACTATGGTACACTTGTTGAGGAGTTACAATTCCAATCATCCGAAGACTTGGGATGAAAGTCTCCCTTACTTACAGTTTGCTTTTAACCGAGCAATTCATGGCTCCACACTCAAATCTCCATTTGAGGTTTGTTTGGGTTATTTACCCCAGAGTCCATTTGATTTAGCATTCACTATGAGTGGCCAGCCATTAAGTGGGAAAGAAGAAGAAGAACATATTTGAGCACAGAAATTTCTTGAACGAGTCAGAAAGAATCATACTGAAGTGGAGGCACAATTGAAACATTCTCAGCAACGATATAAAGCTCGCCATGACAAGCATCGTGTGCCATGTAACTTCAAAGAAGGTGACTTAGTATGGTTACACCTTGGAAAGGAGCGGCTAACCGGTGAAGGCAAGAGACTGAAGCCTATTAGTTATGGACCATTCAAGATCATCAAACAAATTGGTGATAATGCCTTTCAACTTGAATTACCACCATACATGCATAGTACTCGGTCATCAATGCCGAGAATCTTAAGCTTTTTGAGCCATCTCCACTTGATAATGATCCCGATGAAGACACACGTCTTCCATCAGTTGATGACTTAGAGATTGAACGAGAAGATCCTTTGCAGGAGGATTGTATCTTAGAATAGAAGGTTCGTGAGACCCGACATGGAAACTATGAGTATTACCGCATAGTAAAGGTCAATAACAGAGTGGTATATTCGAGACAAGGCAATAACAGAGTTTCCTCATCTCACAATTTAGCTTGACCAGGAGTTTCCTCATCTCATAAATTATTATATCATTATTTAATTATTTTAAAACCATAAATAATTTGTGGTTTAAAACAATTGGTTTTAAACCACCAACTTTGTATGGCTTATGTACGTAGATGTTTTAAAAACCACTCAACTTTTATGGTTTAAAAACACTTGCTATTTTAAGTTTTCTAATTTAGGACGATGAACTTGTATATAAACCTCATTTGATGAATGAAATAGATAAGCAGAACTCAAAGCAGTTCATTAGCTTCTTCCTTTTGTTTCTCTAATTGTCTTAAAATTCCTCTCGTTCCCTTATTCCTATAAACTAGGAATTCATAGTTCTATCGACTAGAAGTTTTGGATCAAGTGGTATCAGAGCACCAGATTCGAGAGGGTGACGGTGGTTTATGGTCTCAACTCGCAACCAACACAAAACTTCTGGAGAAGAACTTTTAGGTCCGTACACCAAAAGCCAAGGTCCAAGAGAGACATTATAACTGGAGAGAACAAACAAGATACATCTAGTGATGGCGATCGCATCACTAAGCTTGAACAACAAGTTGAAAACTTGTGTGCATCAATCCTTAAACTCGTGGATCAGTTTCTGCATCAAATACATCTATTAGGAGTCTTTCGGCCCAAGATAACAGGGAAGGAAAAGAGCAGGCAGTGTACTACTTAAGCAGAACTTTGACAGAAGTACAGAGAAACTATTCTACAATTGAAAGGCTGTGTCTGGCTTTATATTTCACTACTATAAAGCTTAGACATTACATGCTTCCTTTCACCATCTACCTCATTGCCAAGACAGATCTAATCAAATACATGTTGACAAGGCCAATGTTGAGAGGCAGAATTGGCAAATGGACTTTGGCGTTAACAAAATTTGCTTTCATATATGTCCCTCAGATGGCTGTCAAATGGCAAGTTGTGGCAGATTTCGTGGCAGATCATCCAGGAGAGGAGATTGAAAACATGGATTCCATGGATATAGCAAATGCAAATCTATTGACTAGGGCTCATACCTGTCTCAACAATCCCATCTACTCAATCCACCTCACCCCTTGGAAATTGTACTTTGATGGATCCAAAACTGACTTAGCCTCTGGAGTAGGGATTGTTTTAGAGGATCCATTGGGAATTAGACACTAGTATTCATTCCAGCTAGATTTCCAGTGCACCAACAACATGGCAGAATAAGAAGCTTTGATCATTGGCCTCGAAATGTTGGTAGAATTGGGAATTCAATCTGTGGAAATTCTAGGAGATTCCATGCTTGTACTGAAGCAGATTGCTGGAGAAATCTTTTGGCAGAATTCAGGGAAGCTACTTGGGAACACATTCCAAGATAGGAGAACCTTGCAACCAATGAAATGGTTCAGATTGCAACAGGGGTACAAATAACTGAAGACTGTGTACAAAGGATTATCAAGGTGGGAAAGAAGAGTCTACCATCTATTTTGCCATAATAACTAGAGAAGATTGGAGATCATGAATTACTTGCAGTATCCAACTCTTCCTTCTGAGAAAAGAATAAGAACCATGGCTTTGAACTACCTTATGTGAAATGGAGATTTGGTCCGAAAAAGTAAGGATGAATTACTTTTGAGATGCTTAGGAAAAGAAGAGTACATGAAGGTCATAGGAGAGGTTCATGAAGGAATCTGTGGAGCTCATCAAGGTGGAAGAAAGATGTGCTGGCTAATTAGAAGATACGGTTACTTCTAGCCAACCATGATGAAGGACTGCATTGAATATTCCAAGGGATGTAAGGCTTGCCAAAGACATGGACCAATCCAGTAAGCTCCCTCAGTTCCCTTGAATCCAGTGGTTAAACCATGGCCATTCAAAGGATGGGCAATGGACCTCATTGGCAAGATCTATTCAGCCATCAGCAAATAACACTATTTTATCATTGTGGCTACAGCTTATTTTACTAAGTTGGTAGAGGCCAAACCAGTCAAATCCACCACATCTCAGGAGATCATCACTTTCATTGAAGAACAGATTATACACAGGTTTGGCATACCAAAGTCAATCACAATTGATAGGGGAACTTTCTTCATATCCAAAGAAATGCTAGATATGGCAGAAGGACTCAAAATCAATCTACTTCAATCCACTTCTTACTATGCTCAAGCAAATGGACAGGCAGAATCAAGCAACAATGTGATCATCAATATCATCAGAAAAATGCTTGAAGATAATCCAAGGCAATGGCATGAGAAATTATCATAAACTCTCTAGGCCTACAGAACTTCAAAAAGAGATGCAACTGGCATGACTCCATATGCTCTAACCTATGGTCATGACGCAATTCTGCCCATGGAAATTGCAGTTCAGTCCATCAGGATTGCCCAGCAACACAAATTGGTTGGAGAAGACTACTCTCAAGCAATGTTGCTAGAACTGGAAGGATTAGACACAAGCAGAATTAATACCCTCAATAAACTCTTTGAAGGAAAACAGGCTATTGCAAGAGCCTATAACTAGAGAGTTAAAAACAAGAGTTTTGAAGAAGGGGAAGTGGTTTGGAGGGCAGTCCTGCCCCTGGGAGCACACGTAGCTGCTTGTGGAAAATGGTCACCTACAAGGGTAGACCCTTTCATAATCAAACAAGTCCTTGGATTGGGGACATACAGGTTACAGAACTAAGATGGAGACGTTCATCCTGCACCAATCAATGCCAAATGGTTGAAGAAGTTCTATACAATGTGGTTTCGAAGGGGAAAAGAATGGGACTGTTGTCTGACTTTTCATTCAGTTTCTACAGTAATCTCATTTTAGTGTGTTTCATTTATGCCTTCTTTTGTTTTATATAGTTAGAAGAAAATGAAAATACAAAGTTCCACAAAAACAATTAGAACCTTTTATTAAATAGAGTCATTTGTTTACATGACTAAGTTCTATTACAAAAGGGGCAGAAATCTAAAGTCCTAACTTCCTAAGAGTCTCCTGCAATCCAGTCGAGGTTAGTTCAGTTCGTAAGGATCATGTTATGATTAGGAAAAAGTCAAAAGTTCACTGATTTATTATATGTGTTTAAATTGGAGGTTGAGGTGCAACTTCTCCGTCCCACTGATGTTGGAGAAGCAACAACCTTATTGGAGTTGGGGTGATGATGAGAACAATGAAGAAATTGTTCAATTGTTTGGGGATGAGGCGGAAGAAAAAACCAACAGTTCCAGTGAAGAAAAAGACACGGAAGTTGAGGAAACAGCTACCCTTCCCTCCTCTTCTAAGGTGAGCATGACCTGTTTCCAATATTTTGGCAATGAATGAATTAAAAGTGGTCATATATAATTAGTCTGTTGTGAAAATTGAGAGAATACGATAGGACTTAGCTGGAAATATTGATCTCATATTTTGTAACCTTTCTAATTGTTGCATTATAACTTTATGCAGGGCAAAAGTGTCTCTTACTGACTTTTGCAGTTTGAAGCATCAATTACAAAGCACTAAGGATGAGTTGGCAAAGCTACGTACTTCAAATCGAGGGCTTAGGAAAAGAGTGAGTGACTTGGAAGAGATTGTAGACAAAAACTGTTTGAAGCATGAGAAGGTGTGTGACAAACATAAAAAGGCTATTTAGGATTTGACCTAGACAATTGCCTCAGTCGAACATTATTTTAAGGTGGAGATGGAGGAGTTAAAAATAAAAATATGGTGGAGAAGGGCATGAGGAAGTGTGTACTGGTCAGATGAATGAAGGAGGGCAGAATGAAATGTCACCCTTCTATGAACCTATTAGTCCAACTACGGCAGCACCTGAAATGGACGCACAAGTTCCAGGTGATGGAGTGGAAGCCTTCGTAGGCATGCATACAGAACGAGCTGAAATGGAACCAGAAGTGCGTGGTGATGGAGTGGAAGCCTTTCCAGCCATGCATACAAAAGGGGCTGAAATGGAAGCAGAAGTCCCTGCTGCAGCAGTGGAAGGCTTCCTAGCCATGGAAGTCGAAGCTGCTATAATTGACAATTCAGTTGGGGACAAACAAGTGCACCAACATCCTCACAAGGTTCCTACTTCTAAAGATGTCAAGGTTCCTAGTGTTGAAGATGCTGTCCTTTCTACTCTGGAATATGGGGATGGGTATAGAGTTATTTCTAAAAGAATCTTACATTTGTTAGGAGATTGGAATAAGGCAGAAATTGAGGGGGTGGGAGGCAAGCTGAGGCCTCCCATAAAAACCAGTTTAACTCTGGTTGGTGATGAAGGGAACAAGGAGGCTAGTGCCACGGTTGAGAAAAAAGATGCGGGAGGCAAAGGGTGCAGACTGAAGCTGTAACAACCCGATCCTTAAATATTATTTAATTAATATTTTATTAGAGGAAAAGACAATTATACCCTTAGAATATTTTATTAGGTTTTAAGTTGACTTTTTGACCAGGAAGGAATTTTGGAAATCCACTTGTACCGTTGCGTAGAGCACGACAAAACGAGTCCGTAGACACGTAGTGGACTCAAATCGGACTTGTAACGAAGAAATTACGAGCAAAATACGTAAAAAGGGCATAATTGAAATTTTAGAAAAAAGTCAGATTTTTTAAAACCAGATTTCTTCTCTCTCTCTCCTCACTCTCTCTCTCTCTCCCCGCGTCTCTTCCCTCTCTCTCCCGACTGTGCTCCAGCCGACCACCACCAAGCCTCTCAACCACCACCACGCACGCCGGATAGGCCAAGAATGAACCGGCGCCACCTCCCCCAGCCATCCGACGCCTTCCCCGATCGTCAGCCGCATGGGTCTTGCCGGAAAACCATGGTTTTCGGCCAGATTTTCTCCGAATTTCCAAATCCTCGTTCTCCCTCCTCCGGCCACCAAATCGGACGAATTAGTAATGGTTTTTCGACTGATTTTCATGTTCTAGCTGATGGTTGGGTAGGTTTTGAAACATTTTGAGGTTTGATAGGTTAATTGTTGAGTTGAAATTCTGCCAATTTTGAGAGCTCAGTTCCAGCCGCTTCCGCCCACTTTTTGGCCATAGTCCAAGAACAAAAGTGGTTCCGAATTAGGTGTTTTACCTAAGTTAGGAGTTTGGGCTGGCGGTTTGGAGATTTTCCGGCCGCCGAAATTTACTATGCACACCCACGCGCCGGCAGCACGTGGGCGGTGCGTGGGCCAGGTAACAGGAGCCACTCTTAGTCCTAGAATAATCCTCGTGTCCTCACGAGCGCGTTGGATTTCGCGGATCTCAATTCGGATAACGTTTGAACCCCGAACGGATCTCGCATAATGTGCGATTTCCGGGTTCAATACGTTCGGACCGTTGGACCATAGCCAAACTGGAGTATGTGGATCTAGGTATTTTAAGGATCATGTAGGATTCGACGGATCGTAAATCGGAGTCCCGGATGCTCCGAAAAAGCCAACCCTAGGGCTAGGTTTACGGAAAATCTTCGTTAGTCCGATCGTGCGATCGTGAGCAATCCGACCGTCCGATCGAGACCAAACTTTCAGGACATGTGTCCTAGGCTTGTGGGAACCTCTAGGAACGATCGGATCGGAATTCTGAGGTCATGGACCCCACGGGGTCCCGAGTTGACTTTTTGGGACTTTATCGCTTTTGAGTCCCTAGGTACTTTTAAATCGTGCCCATTGAGAGAAAAGCTAATGTTGGCATATGAATGACCTTTAAAGTGATGCACGCACTTTTTGGAGAAGGGGGTCAGGGTTTTTAATTTAATACTATATTACTGAGCAGAGTTTTTAATAAAATATTATGATGGTTATACAGGCACCCGAGCACCAGGTGACCCGCAGGAGGGACCTTCAAAGGGTCCAGCTAGCTCAGAGTATCTGTGAGTGGACTGTTTGTTTTATAAACGTTTTATGCATTTTATTTTCATTATTTGATCTTGAATAAGTTTTACTGAATACGGCTTTCCTAGCATGACTTGATAGGTTTAAATATTTATGTTTATTTATACGCTGCCGAGTGAGATATCCCTAAAGGATATAGGAAAAAGAAAAATCTAATTAAGTATCAGTTAATGGCAGTGAGATATCCCTAAAGGACGCTCGAACCGTGTGGTGCTAGGATTGCGGATCAGGCCGACCAAGTGTCCCCTGAATTCTGCTAGGATTGCGGATTAGGCCGACCAAGTGTCCCCTGAATTCTGCTAGGATTGCGGCTTGGGTGACCTTGTGTTTCCCGAGGTTTGCTAGGGTGTCACTTCGGTGGCACAAGGATGGAATTGACGGATTATATGAAATTGACGGATTATAAGGAATTGACGGAAACTAAAGGAATTGACGGAATTATAAATTGGTACACCTAGGTGGTAGATTAAAAGTTGATTTCAATGCTTTCAATGATTTAATGTTTGATCAAGTATGTGATCATATATATATATATATATATATATATATATATATATATATATATATATATATATATATATGAATGCATTGATTTCAGTATGACTATATATAATAAATGATTTAGTTTTATATTCTGTTTTTACAAAGGGGTTAGTATGTTCTTATGTATTTTCAGAAAACTTTATTTTTGGTCCACTCACCTTTTTAATGTTTTGCGCCCCCAGGCAGTAGTCGTGCGTCAGTGCGCCACCACCGGGCCGAGGCCACCTTCCACCACATCCTTTGCCAATGTAGGGTTTTGTTTAGTTGCTCTGATATTGCCCTTGAACACTTGTCTAACTGTTAGTATGTAAATTTTTAGTATGCTGGCAGTTGGTGTATATTTTTTTTATATGCATGTTTGACAGGTGTAATCTTGGGATTGGTCCGTTTCAAGGGAGACTTTGCTGAGTTTTTCGGCAGAAGTCAAACCCCAGTTTTAAGTAAAGCTTGACTAGAAGGGCTTTTAGGTCATTTGTGGCCGGCACTTGCCAGGTGTCGGACACGCACAGGGTTCGGCTCAGATTTCAAAGTGGAATTTGGGTCGGGTCCTGTCAGAAGCGGCCAACGACAAGATTGTTGAGTCCATTCACTAATCCCTGCAAGAAAAAAAGGATGGTAATTGTTTTAGATGCACAGACACCGGAGGCACGTTTTGATCCAACAAAACCCGTGGCCATGGACGATGTGAAGGCAGTAATACAGGTTTGCAGGGCTTGGAAAACTGACATCAGGTTAGGATTTGTAACTTGGAAAAACCAATATACATGTTTTTTGATCTATGTAGTCATGTACTACATTATACAATATATAGGTACCTATACTATACATGTCTGTGTCCTTGTCATATTATACAAGGTGTTCTGATCGGTTCATAATTGTATATCATTTTGTACCCTTCTAGCTTATGATTTGGTTATGTTTTTGAGTTAAACTTGTGCTTTTAATCCTTTTTGTGTTTATCTTTCAGTTCATTGAGCTTTAGGTAATAATGATGGGTTTAGAGAGCATAATTCATGCAATTCAAGCATGTTAAGGCCTAATTTGGATGAATGGATGAAGAGCTTAAAGACAAACTCATTTTGGCTACAGCCCCCTGCCAGTCCAGTTCCGTAGGTCATATTGCAAGCTTTGTTTCAACAACCTACATAGCTTGAATGAGGCCACATTCTTCATGAAAGTTGTTCCAATTGGTGTGTACTATAACATATCCAAAATTAAACCCCATTGGATAAATCTGGAGTCCGTTACCTAGCAAACACAGAACCATGCTCAGGATGGATCTTATCAGCGCGGAAAATGAGTTAGCAATTTGTTTCGGCCTTAACTTCTTCCTCCGACCTTGGATTGGCCCAAATAACATATGGCTGGAAAGAAGACATTCTGAACTTCAATTTCGAGTGCTTAAAGTCCTAATTTGATTAAGAGAAGCCCAAGTTGTAAGCCCTTGAAGTTGCTGTTCATGCTGACCTCAGCATGTGCTGGTTGGATGCTTGGTCATGGTGAGCTAGGTATGAGCTATCATTTCTGGTTGGAAGCTTGGTCATGGTGACATGAAGATGAGCTAGGGCTGCTGGTGGGATCTATTGGTGAAGTGCATCAACCAATTCAAGATTTTCTAATACAAGTGCATCACCCAATTTAGATTTTCTAATACAAGTGCATCAACCATTTCAGATTTTATAAAACAAGTGTTGTATGCATTAGCCATATTGAATTCAGATTTTCACTTCCCCTAGGCCTATAAATAGGGAAGTTCTCTAAGCTTGTAAACACACCCCAAGGGGGGGAGCTCTCAAACACTTCTCTAGAGCTCCCTTCCCTTCTCTCCCTCAAATTCTCTTAGTTTTGCTTTCTAGTTCTCAATTCTAGCTTTCTTTAATGTTTTCTTAGTTGTAATTTATTTTTCTTGTAATGTACATTCTTTCTTAAGTATTCAAGTTTGATTAGTTTCCAAGTTTCAATTATGGTTTTTGTTCTTATTCATTATGCTTATAAGTTAATATGCTAGTTTGAATGATTGATCACCATTTAGGCTTGCATGTTAGCTATCTTGGTTTGAATTAAGAGTAGACACCATGCTTTAATTCGAATTGAACTATGAATAGGAAGAGTATGTATGGACATTCGACAACAGGGATTAGATACATGCTTGGTTGTTTAAATTGTTCTTCTATGCTTAATGGGTTCCTAATGCTTAATTTTAGGTTAGACAACAAATGATCAAATTAGGGAATTAGGAACACAAGGTTATGACCAAACACCATGGCTTAATCATACTTTAGCTAGAATCAATCCGTTAATCTAATTGAACTTGGGAACTTATTTGCTTGAGTTATTTCTTCCTTGTTTTATTTATTTCCTTTCTTTTTCATTTCTGTTTTGTGTAGGGAAAATGAATTGAATCATTCAATCACCAATCCTCGTGGGATCGACCTCGCACTTACATATGCTATACTACCGAACGGCTCGTGCACTTGCGAGTATCACAAGTTGAGGATGCAGCTTAATCCATTTTGGTGCAGCTGAAATCTACACAACATGTTCCAATTGTTGAATTATTAAAAAATTTACCCTTGGAAGTTTTGCTTTTGTAGTGCGGAGCTAGAGCTCGAACCATTTGAAGTTGGGGCAGATTTTTTACAAACTTTTAGATGAAACTGCATGGATGAGTTCGAGGGTAACAATTTGAACCCTACTTGCTAGTAATCATTTTGTTATTTGATGACTTTGAGTATGTGTCATTTGTTCTTATATTGAGGTCGTTTTTGTGTTCTGAAATGTCAGCACCTTGACATGGCCATGTTTTTAATATGCAAACGACAACTCTCTCATCCCCAATTGTTTGGAACGGAGTGGACAACTGCCGATTTTGCTGTCTAGGTATTAGTGTGTCCATATTTAAATCATTGCATTTCTTGGATTGGTGGGAGTCATGTTCTTGGCTGTGTTTGGTGCATTGGTTCCTGTGTATGTAACGTGGCAGTCACTTTTTTTTTGCAGCCGTTTACAACGCCTCCTACGAAACGAGTTACGAGAAAACAAGTTGCTTCAATGACCGTTCACCCTCCGCCTCACTACATCAGAAATATACACCACTTTGTCCACGGTTCATGGAAACATAGGTATGCCCAAGCATGGACGAAAGTGCGCAAGGTCTATGTCTCGTATAATATTCGACAGAGCCACTGGGTGACTGTAGAAATCGACTTTGTCCGACATACTGTCACTGTGTATGACTCGTATACTTCTTTTACCTCCAACACGATGCGTGTCCGATATGCGGTTTTATGAGCTATCGGAGGTTGAAGCGGTTAAGAAAAAGGGGATTGACATGTCCAAGTTTAACCCATTCACAATTTGCAGAATTTCCGATGTTCCTCAACAAACTGATGGGTAAGCTGTGTTAATTTAAAGCACTTTGTGAACGTTGTCAATACGTGCACTTCTAACTTGTGTACTTCTTGGGTGGACAGTACCTCATGTGGCATTATGACAGTCAAATTTATTGAGTATCTTAGTGCCGGCATTCCTTTTCACACCATTGACCCATCCAAGTTTGGCTACTACCGATTCAAGCTTGCAATCGAGGCTTTTAGGGGGGAGGTCTATGTATGAGGTAAACGTCCAAATGTCAACTTATTTCAATTCACTGTTAAGTAAGAATTATGTAGTTATTTACCTCGTTTCAATTATGTCGTAACTACTGAGTTGTGAATTCAGTCTTCATTTAATACAACTTACATTATTTTGCCACATAATCCAAGTTTTATTATGAAAAAGGCCTAAAGTTTGTGCATCAAAATTTAGGGTATTGGGTATTTGAACACTATGCATGGTAACTTACATCTTTTGCAACTGGCATTTGATTTAAGTTTCTCATATGTTGTCAACTCCAACTGTGTATCATCCAAAACTTGTTTCATATTCTTTATGAAAGGTTAATAGAATGACTTATTACAATGATTACAATTATTTGTTACATGTTTTGATGTTCAATTTCCCCTTTCTTTTAATGCTGATGTGGCAAATGTGTCGTTCTTATGTTGGTGGTCGTTCCAGGTTCATAGACGTATTCGCTTCACTGTTTCTTACGTTGCAGACTGTTTCGTGATATTGTAAATCCTGAAACTTAATGTGAATTGTTGAATTACATGGCACCATTTTTGACATTTTGTACACATAGCAGATAAAGTGTAGTAGGTCCACTTGTTCATTTCTCTAACCTAATTCGCTAGTACTTGTATTCCATACCACAAGGCTGTACTCACCTTTCCTTTCTTACAATGCAGTTTTTGACCTTTTGTACTTCACATGTTTTGTACAGCCATAGACCAAAATATCCATATTTTGTATGAAATGCCAACCAAATTCATGTTTTTTTGGGACAAACGATAACATATCATTTTTCCATTCCTTTATCGCGACTGTTGTGATTATTCCCACTATAATTTCGCCCTTGTTATTTTCCTGATATTTTCGTTGAAGTTGCAGCTAGAACTTGGGGTGGTGATGTCATCTGAATTATGCTGGTGAACCATCCCAAGTGAAATACAATCAACATTTTGTATCTCTCTTATATCACGACTAATCACTTTTGTATCCCCTTTGTATCAATTCTTTATCACCATTGTATCACTTCCATATCACCTGGGTATTGTAGGCCGTGTTGGTGGAATAGATGTATGAACTGCCTATGTTGCATACTCAACATCGACCTTTGTCCTCTTTTGTACCTGTAACTTTCCAACCGTTGATGACATGTTTATGTTATAGGGTTTAAGTTGGATTCAGCATGACAAACTAAACAACCCAACGTGGAAAAAATGTCAAATTCATTTACAGAATTGTAGAGAATTCAATAGCAAAAGTGAAGTCCTCGGTTCAATCAATAGTTTGACAAGTGGCTCCCGATACATGTTGAGTACATATTGAATGATATAGTGACAACCTTCTTTAATTTCATAGTTGGATTAATTAGAGTTTTGGCTTGTTATATTGTATAACGATAATTTGGTGGTTTTGTTGAAGGGGGAAATATGGCCCAATCACAAGCTCAACTATCCTCTTCTTCCACGTTATTTACTTCTAGTTTTGGGAGGTTTTTTACTTCTACTTTTGGGACGTCACTCACCGTGGTTTATTTGGTTCTTTGTCATGTTTGAAGTGGAATATATGTTATGCCCATTGAGGCTGCATAAGAGTTGGTACCCAAAATACGAGAGGTGCACTATATTGGGTATGCCTTTTTAATCACAAATGGAAACCAATAGGAAATGGAAAAGGACCATGTCTACCATAACCGATCTACATTACATCAAACCTGTTCCATTACATCCAAAACCTAACCAACATTAACCAGCCAACTGTAGATGAACAAACCTCCCATTACATTTGGCAAACAACAAATTAATTACCATTCCAAACATGACAACAGAGACCCAAAACCATGGGTTTTTCATCTTGCCTTTTCCAACCTGGAGTTCAGCCGATATTTGGGAAACTGCGAATACAGAGTGGAGAGGACTTGAGAGAAGTTGCCTTTCAGCAAAGAGGTGCTAAAGGGTTGATGCGTATGCTTTTATATGGAGGGCACTTAGGTAATTTCGCATCCCAAAGTGATTATATCTGAATAGAATTTGTAACGTGATCATTTCAGAATAACATTTGTGAAAAGTGATCATTCAGTATATTGCTTGTAATATTGCTTGTAAAACTACTTCTCTGGCCAAGGCCCTCACTGGCTGGAACAATGAGGTGTTTGGCAATGTCTTTCAACACAAAAAAAGGATTATGGCTAGAATTGATGGTATTCAGAGAAATCTTAGCCACAAGGATAACCCTTTTGTTATTGAGCTGGAAAAAAAGTTTCATGGTGATCTTAATGTGATTCTAGAGCAAGAAGAACTTCTTTGGCTCCAAAAATCTAGAAACACCTGGCTTAAGGAAGGTGACAAAAACACTAAAATTTTCCATCTATCTACTATTGTTAGACGAAGAAGAAACAAAATTGACGGACTAAAGAACACCAACGACGTATGGGTCACTGATAAATCTGACATGCATGCTCTGGTGGTTTCCCATTTCAATGAGCTATTCTCTCTAAAACCCAGAACTTATGAGATGTATAACCTCCCAAATTTCTTTCCTGCTTTGGACTCTGAGGACTTGAACAACTTGAATAGAGAGGTAACTGACGATGATATAAAAATGAGCATGTTTTCTATTGGCAGCCTTAAAGCTCCTGGGCCTGATGGATTCCCAGCTAAATTCTACCATGACAATTGGTCCCTATGCAGCTCCGACATATATTCTATGGTCAAAGATTGTTTTACCACTGTTTGCCTCCCTGACAGCCTCAACAACACACTTATTGCTTCCGAAGGTAACAAATGCTACTGCTATGTCTCAATTTAGACCAATTAGCCTATGCAACACCTTATACAAGGTAATCTCAAAAAAATTAGTGAATAAACTTAGACCTATTATGAGCAAGATTGTGAGTCCTACTCAAGTCAGTTAAGTTCCTGGTAGGGAAATTGTGGATACTATCATTATTGCACAGGAGGTGTTGCATAAATTCAGGACCTCGAAAGGTAAAAATGGTTTCATTGCTTGGAAGATTGATTTGTCCAAGGCTTATGACAGGCTTCAATGGCACTTTATCAAAGATGTGCTCTGGGAAGCTGGTATCAGAGGTAAAGTTTTGGAACTTCTTATGCAATGCATTACAACCGTCAAGTATCAAGCCATTCTTAATAGTGAAAGAACTGGCAGTGTTTAGCCAGCTTGTGGGATTAGACAAGGAGACCCTATTTCTCCTTATATTTTTGTTCTCTACATGGAAAAGTTGTCACATATCATTAATGGTGCCATCATTGCTAAGAAATGGAAACCAATTGTTGAGGCCCAAAAAATCCAGGGTTGGGCCCGAATAAATTCTTAGCCCAGTGCGATACCTTATTGAGAAGAAACCTGGTGTGGGCATGCGAAAATTCGTCATACACACTCGCACGAGTCATGATCCATGTGCCATGCCAAATAAATATGTAATCCGTCATGCTGAGAGTTGAAACGAGCCTATAAAATGCACTGGCTCTATGAACGCATGCTAATTATCCCATCAAGTGTCATAGCCTTCAAGCATAAGCACGCCAATCGACATGCCATACCAAGCGGAAAACCATTATTTTGCACCTAGCCACGCTACAAGCTTAAGTGGGCCCAAGCCACGCAAATGCCCGGGGCTTGCTGAGTGGGTTGTGGTATGGATGGTTACGAGCACTCACAGGGCCCATTGAGGGTTCAAGGAATGAAAGTTTTAGGCCACTTGGGAGCACTAAAACTCAAGCCCATTCCTCGGGCCCAAACACATGGGTTAGCATGAGAGAGGGAAAAAAGTGATCCAATGCCTTAGGAGAACATCTAATAGTCTGCTGCAACACTTAGACAATCTCACGTTAGTTAAAACGGCCAAAATAAAGCAAATAGGTTACTTCCAGCAGCTTGACGAAAACACGCAGGCCACTTGAAAGAGAGTACCAATAACCCGATACTGTAAACAAAGCCTAGCCCAACACCTTGTTAAATAATCTAGCATCGTATTCCACCCTTGTCAAAGCTCTATAATAGTCAACGAGAAGCCATTGCAGGAACCGAAGGAAATCCATATGTGTAGGAGGAATACCCATTGGACAAACGACTCTATCCATTCTCCTTTTCCTCTAATTTGAAAACCAAGGAAGAAAGCAGGTGGCGCCTCACCCCCCATGGGGAGGTCCAGCCGCATAGAAAACCTTGGAACTCCAAAGAGCCTATGACTCATGTGCTCTGGTTGCTCCAACAGATCTGTTTTCTAACCACTATATTTTTAACAGCTATGTTTTCCAACAGCTATATTCCTAATGGCTCTGTCTTTCCAACAGCTATATTTCTATACTTATAATTATTTATTCAGATTTATGGTGACAACAACATCTCAACATATTCATCCAAGCTTACAAGCATTCATCATACTATGAATATCATTTTCTCTTGAGCCATTCCTTGTTCAAATTCATACAAGAGTTAGTGTCCAAAATTACGTCTGTAATCACCTACTCAGAAAGGAGAGTTATCTTTGTGTGAGGTTCAATTGTATATCCCTCTCAAATAGGAGAGATTTTTGTTCCGAGAGTTATTTCATTCAAACTTGTAAAATGGGCTGGTTTGACCCCATGAGGTGAGAAGGGTGTCTTCCATCTTGTATTAGAGTGGTGTGTTCTAGCTGTGAAGGAGTGGTGTGGTCTGACAGTGTAAAGGTTTGAACTCCACCTGCAAGGAGTTTTTCAACATAGTGGATCGAACTCTCAAGTGGTGTGCTTGAGGACTGGATGTAGGTCAAGTGGATTGAACCAGTATAAATCTCTATGTTTGAATCTTTCTTTCCCTATCTCTTTATTATTCTGCTTGTCAAATTTACTTGTCCGTGTTTAAACTTAAATTTGCAATCAACCTTATTCACCCCCTCTACGGTTGATTCCTTGGGCAACAAACATGGTAAAGGTAAGGCGAAGAACACAGAAACCTTGTGAACATCAGCGTGTTTTTGTGGGGTCTTGCTTGACTAATAGAGGCATAGTGCTATTGGCTTATTCTATTCCTGCATCTACTCGATTGTTTTTATAGTTGTTGGAAGTAAGAATGGCAAAGAACACAGAAACCCTGTGAACACGGGACAAGGTAAGGCAAAACCAAATTCCTAAAAATAGGGTAAGGCACAACAAAGGTAAAGGCAAAACCAAACCCTAAAAATAGGATAAGGCAAGACAAAGGGAAGGCAAAGACAAAGCAAAGGCAAAGTAAAGGCAAGGCAAGGCAAAGGGCATGGCCACAGCAACATCAATAACAACAACATTGGAAAGCGAAGCAAGCAAAGACAACATCAACGGCGACAACAGCAACAACAACAACAATGACAACAGTTCTTCCATATCAACTTTAGCTAATTCACACAAACACAACTTCTCTTCACTCTCCCTCTCGCCCCTGAAGAGAAGGGGTCGTCAAAGTCAAGAAATAAGCAACATCTTCATGAGAATATGTCAAGGTAATGGGGATGCGTCAATAAACATATCTTTTTGACTCCTCGTCCCCTCCTCGAGAGCACTTAAATTGCAAGGAGAAATTAAACATAGGTCACAAGAAAACCTAGGCTCTTATACCATGTCAAAAAAAAGTAGGACAAATAATCAATTATGCTCATATATGCTCATTTTTTTATTCTTCTCCAAAGATGAGTTAACCCTAAATAACATAGGAAATAAATCTCAATTACAATAGGACTAAATATATGGGTAAGTAACGAAAATCCTTGTTGGTTTTAAACCATTTTTAAGAAGTTCATTTGAATATTAAACTTCCATTTAATCAAATTAATAGCAACGGAAGAATATGGTGGTTGTTTAAATTCAAAACAAAACTTCTTCCAAGTATCTTAAGCCATGAACATTGATATGATTTCATAAATGAAAGCACAAGAGAAAAGGATAAGTGTTAATTACCCTTGATGCTATAATATGAACTAAGTTGTGTTTTGGTCTTCTCTTGATGATTTCCTTTTGTTGATCTCTGTTTGTGCCTAATAAATCACGGTCGTACATTGACCGAAGGGGCTTCCTTTCTCGGCCCTAGCACCTGCTCATGGACTAAAACGTGGCGTTTTGTCGGATGTTTGGCCTTCCTAAAAACGAAGGAAAAGCGGCGAAGGCATAATCATCTCGGCCTTGACCGCGACATTGCAGGCCGGGGCCGAAGGACAAAGAGACACGGCCAAAGATATTAGGGTCACATCGCCACGTGACAACATGGTCCCACACTTCATTTAATGAAGTATTGCCTCTGTTTATTGCAGCAAACCCACTGGCCACGAAAACACATTTAATGCACGAGGGAAGATGGGAAGTGACTGAAGTCAGGATTTGGTGATGGGAATCAGAGTGATTAGATGCAAACATTCTCACAAAATTCTTGCAGCTTAAGCGATTAGGTCACCAGCTATCAGAGCAATAAATGCGTCTCCACGGCCAGAGGCACAGAACCCACGAACAGAGCGGCGGCCGAGATTTACCGGGATTTATGGGGTCACACCACCATGCTTCACGATCCCAAATGTCGATTGGACTACCCACTTGTTCTGATCAGGCTCCACCATGCAGATTTTCAGCCTCGATTACTCCTCCAAGAACTCTTCCTATAAATACCAAGCTCAAGCTACATTCGAAGGGTTCAAACACCAAACCAAAAGCCTCCCACGGAGCAAATTATATTTTCCTGCAATGCACTTTCAATACCTTTACTTGCTTTCCTAGGAGTAGTGTTAGATTGTAAGGAAAATCCGTTCATCAATATACCATACGACCCTTGATTTTCAAGGCGCCGGAGCACCATCTCTGTTACTCTCTCATTCACCCCATATATCATACGACCATCGCACCCTGAGCAACGCGCCGGAGCACCGCCCAAAACCCACCATCAATACCACCACTAAACGGCTTTGTAGCTCAGGCCGTGAACCTAACGGTCGAGATCAGTTCCTCTCTCGGCCACAATCGTTTGATTAGGAGTCGAATTCAAACAGGCGCACCACTTAACCATTTTTATCCAAACCGCATCTCGACGCACGGTAGACCGTGCTGGCACGCCCGCGCACAAACCGCACCGCATCCAAAAGAAGGAAGCCACGTGTTAACGCACATCCCCTCGGCTCGGACCACCAGGGCGTGAGATTTGCGCAGCCAACAATCTCCTCTTTGATCTTTCTCCTCCTTGTGAGCCACAAAAGGATATGGCCTCTAAGTCTCCATACCAATGGAACCTTGAGATGAGAAGAAATTGTTGAGGCCTAAAAAAGTCACATGAAGCCCAAAGACATTTAAAGCCGAATATAACATAAAATGTTGGTCATGCGTTAATCCAAGCTGTATTTTGTGAATTAATTCATTAAATAAATAATAGTGTCCATCCCATGCGAAGCCAATAATACATTTTTCACATGTCAATCACCTATCAAGCTCACATGAACCCAAGTCATGTGGTTTACGGGGCTTGCATAAGGGATTGTGGTGTGGAAGGTTACGGAGGTCCACAAGGCCCACGGAAGCTCTTGGATAATGGACACTTTGGGCTAGCTAGTTGGGAGCACCAAAGTCCAAGCCCATTACTTAGGGTTCTCCAATGTGGGTAAGCAAATGAGATATTTTCCAAACATTTCCTTTTATCCATAGGAAATAGTCATTTTCCAAATGCCTAGCTTTACTCGTTAGAAATAAGCCTTTTCCTGCACTCCCTATTACCCATTGGAAACAAGCCAATTCTGACACTTCCCTTTACCCGTTGGAAATAGTCATTTTCCAATGCTTAGCTTTACTCGGCGGAAATAAGAATGTCCCAATGCTCCCTTTTACCCATAGGAAATAGACTAGCTCCAACACTTCCTTTTACCTATATTGGAGATAAAGGAAAACCCTCACTCTCTATAAATTGGGAGGCATTTGCCCAGCCAAAACCAACCATCTCTTGGTTGCTACAAACCTCCCAGCAACCATGAGAACTCATCTTCCTTCCTCTTTTTGGCTACTGCAAGCATTCCAGCAGCCATCCCAGCCATCAACCTCCATCTTTTGGCTGTTGCAAGCATCCCAGCAGCTGTCAACCAACATCTCTTGGTTGCTCAAGCACCCCAGCCACCGTCGAACCACTTTCCTTCCTCCCTTTGGCTGCTGCAAGCATTCCAGCAGCCATCCCAGCCATTCTTCAACCATCACAACCGAGATTTTCCTTCCTCCTCATACCCTTCCAAGCTTTAAGTACCATAGCCTTCAAGCCTCAAGCTTTTCCCCCCCATCCTCCTTATCTTGAAATTCTTAAATCCATAAAGCCTCACCAAGGATAACTCCAAGCTTTTCCCTCATTCCAAGCTATAAACACCATAGCCTTCAAATCTCAAGCTTTTCCTCCCATCCTCCTCTTGAAACTCTTAAATCCTCATAGCCATAGCCATAGCCACAAACAACAAATTATCAACACCCCAAACTTAAGCATATCCAACACCAAGCCAAGCACATGCATTCTCATTTGCTAAACTTGTGGGTCTTTAGCTCCCACACTCCAAGCTCTCATGCCAAGCTCACACAATCTCATATCAACATCAGCAAGTCATCTTCAACTCTTCTTCAAGCTACCGGAAACATCAGCAAGTCATCTTCAACTCTTCGTCAAGCTGCCGAAAACATCAGCACCAAACACGCAGCCGCTAGAAGAAGAACAAAGTACTTCCCTGGGACTTGCTACTCCATCAGGATGCTTTGGGCCTAGTTCTCGCTAACTAAGACACGGGGTAATTTCACCAATTTTCTCCTTACGGCAGCCCAGCCCATTTGTAGCTGCCGGAACGAAAAAGACCCCAATAGAAGTATCTTGAGAATACAAGGATGCTAGTTCAAGATTCTAAAGATTTGTTTCAATCTACACCCCTTTGAAAGATGAAAGTGTTTCACTCTTGAAAACTCTCTTTTTCTCTCTTTGATCTCTGAAACCTATTTGCTTGATGTTGGATTGTGTTTGTGTGTTAATGAGCTTATGGAAACAATTCTCATAAACATCTACTTAAGCATTTTCGGCCAAACCCCATTGGGCTTCCAAAATTGGGCCTTATGACACTTAAACCATAATATTTAAGTGTCTTAAGCCCTTAGGCTTGATACCCAACCATTTGGGCTTCTCATTAACTATTACCGAGGCCCAAATACATTTTTACACGTAGTAAATCATCCACATGAAATCAATCAAATTGATTTCCTCATTCTCATTTGTATTACTCAAAGTTAACCATTTAAGGTGTGCAATCAATTAGGTTTTAATTTAGCAAGGCAGTGGGAAAACATTAGAAATCTTTCTAACCAACTAGAACTAAAACCCCTTTTTAATTCTTCCTTTATTTGGACTGATCACAATCAATCCTAGGACTTCCACAAGCCAAGAGTGACATCTAGAAATATATCATGGCTACCCAAGCTAATTAGAATAGACGAAGAACCTATTCAGCTGGAATTGCAATGCAATACGGTCCTTATCTTATACAATGTTTCCAATCATATTTTTAGGGTACGGATTGATAATGTCAAACCCCTAATATGATTAACCTCATGTGATTCAATAGAACATGATTAAAAACCACTTTCTAAATCACGTTCAAGTACTACGGCCGAAGATTCACTGAATCATATCTTGAAACATTCTCATTTTCTTATGAAAGGTAGAGATTCCTTATTGTACATTCACATGCCTCCATGATGAATTAAGAGATCCCAATAGAACATAAGAAAAATCTTTTACGACTTGCCTTTGCGAGCTATCAAAGATCAATCACTACTACAAAAAGGGCAAAAGACGACCAGAAAAAGACGACGGTAGAACAAAAAACCGTCGTTGTTTTTAAAAAGACGACGGTAACAAAAAACCGTCGTGGATAAGTGACTTAAACAACTAAAAAATGGAGATACTGTTGAGAATTTTTTTATAACGACGCACACAAATAAAAAAGCATCGTCTTATTAAAAAGCTTTTCTTCAGAGTTAAAATCTGACCAAAAAACAACGACAGCAGGTATGACAAGCGTCGTCTTTTAAAAATCAAGTGTCCTTTTTTTGGTAAAGACATGGTTGTTTTGAAAGAACTGTCGTGTATTATAAGTAAAGACGACGGTTTTTTTATAAAAAGGGTCCTCCATTATTAAGTAAAGACGACCCTTTTTATATGAAAAGGGTCGTCTATTATGAAGTAAAGACGACCCTTTTTATATGAAAATGGTCGTCTATTATTAAGTAAAGACGACCCTTTTTTTATAAAAAAGGGTCGTCTATTATATGTAAAGACGACGGTTTTTTTTTATAAAAACGGCCGTCTATTATATGTAAAGACGACGGTTGTTTTATAAAAAGGGTCGTCTATTATTAAGTAAAGACGACGGTGTTTTTATAAAAAGTGTCGTGTATTATTAAGTAAAGACGATCCTTTTTATATAAAAAGGGTCGTCTATTATGAAGTAAAGACGACCCTTTTTATATGACAATGGTCGTCTATTATTAAGTAAAGACGACTCTTTTTTTATCAAAAGGGTCATCTATTACACGTAAAGACGACGGTTTTTTTATAAAAGGGTCGTCTATTATAAGTAAAGACGACGGTTTTTTTTATAAAAAGGGTCGTCTATTATATGTAAAGACGACGGTTTTTTTATAAAAAGGGTCGTTTATTATTAAGTAAAGACGACAGTTTTTTTTATAAAAAGGGTCGTGTATTATGAAATAAAGACGACCCTTTTCATATAAAAAGGGTCGTCTATTATGAAGTAAAGATGACGGTTTTTTTTAAAAAGGGTCGTCTATTATGAAGTAAAGATGACGGTTTTTTTAAAAAAGGGTCGTCTATTATATGAAAAGATGACGGTTTGTTTTTAAAAAGGGTCGTCTATTGTGAAGTAAAGATGACGGTTTTTTAAAAACAAGATTTAACGGTTATTTCAACTCTGATTTTGATGATTTTTTTACAGCTACACTCCTTGACCCTATATGAATACAATGACTGCATTCGATCGCCAATTTAAAATATTTACACTAGTGGATACCACAAAATCTTATGTTATATTTAATGAAAGTATAAATAAACTCTTAATTGTTAGTGAATATATTGTTTTGATGGCATACGCATTCTACGAAACTAGTTTCAACGATCCAACCGTCAAATTTTTTTGTTTACACTTCGAGATCATATACGCCAAAAATCGGGAAAAAAAAAATCAGAAATCAAGTAACGGGACAAAACATTTCGACGGTTATAAACGAAAAATCATGATTTAACGGTTATTTCAACTCTGATTTTGATGATTTTTTACAGCTACACTCCTTGACCCTATATGAATACAATGACTGCATTAGATCTTCAATTTAAAATATTTACACTAGTGGATACCACAAAATCTTATGTTATATTTAATGAAAGTATAAATAATCTCTTAATTGTTAGTGAATATATTGTTTTGATGGCATACGCATTCTACGAAACTAGTTTCAACGATCCAACCGTCAAACTTGTTTGTTTACACATCGAGATCATATACGCCAAAAATCGGAAAAAAAAATAAATCAAAGATCAAGTGACGTGACAAAACATTTCGACGGTTATAAACGAAAAATCAAGATTTAACGGTTATTTCAACTATGATTTTGATGATTTTTTACAGCTACACTCCTTGACCCTATATGAATACAATGACTGCATTCGATCGTCAATTTAAAATATTTACACTAGTGGATACCACCAAATCTTATGTTATATTTAATAAAAGTATAAATAATCTCTTAATTGTTAGTGAATATATTGTTTTGATGGCATAAGCATTCTACAAAACTAGTTTCAACGATCCAACCGTCAAATTTGTTTGTTTACACTTCGAGATCATATACGCCAAAAATCGGAAAAAATAAACATTCAGAGATTAAGTAATAGGACAAAACTTTTCGACGGTTATAAACGAAAAATCACGATTTAACGGTTATTTCAACTCTGATTTTGATGATTTTTTACAGCTACACTCCTTGACCCTATATGAATACAATGACTGCATTCGATCTTCAATTTAAAATATTTACACTAGTGGATACCACCAAATCTTATGTTATATTTAATGAAAGTATAAATAATCTCTTAATTGTTAGTGAATATATTGTTTTGATGGCATACGCATTCTACGAAACTAGTTTCAACGATCCAACCGTCAAACTTGTTTGTTTACACATCGAGATCAGATACGCCAAAAATCGGAAAAAAAAATAAATCAGATATCAAGTAACGTGACAAAACATTTCGACGGTTATAAACGAAAAATCAAGATTTAATGGTTATTTCAACTCTGATTTTGATGATTTTTTACAGCTACACTCCTTGACCCTATATGAATACAATGACTGCATTCGATCGTCAATTTAAAATATTTACACTAGTGGATACCACAAAATCTTATGTTATATTTAATGAAAGTATAAATAAACTCTTAAATGTTAGTGAATATATTGTTTTGATGGCATACGCATTCTACGAAACTAATTTCAACGATCCAACCGTCAAACCTGTTTGTTTACACATCGAGATCATATACACCAAAAATCGGAAAAAAAAATTAATCAGAGATCAAGTAACGGGACAAAACATTTCGACGGTTATAAATGAAAAATCAAGATTTAACGGTTATTTTAACTTCGATTTTGATGATTTTTTACAGCTACACTCCTTGACCCTATATGAATACAATGACTCAATTTGATCTTCAATTTAAAATATTTACACTAGTGGATACCACAAAATCTTATGTTGTATTTAATGAAAGTATAAATAAAAAAGGGTCGTCTATTGTGAAGTAAAGATGACGGTTTTTTTAAAAAAAGGGTCGTCTATTATGAAGTAAAGATGACGCTTTTTAAAAAAAAGGGTCGTCTATTGTGAAGTAAAGATGACGGTTTTTTAAAAAAAGGGTCGTCTATTATGAAGTAAAGACGACCCTTTTTATATGAAAATGGCCGTTTATTATGAAGTAAAGACGACCCTTTTTATATGAAAATGGTCGTCTATTATGAAGTAAAGACGACTCTTTTTATATAAAAAGGGTCGTCTATTATATGTTAAGATGACGGTTTTTTTTTATAAAAGCGTCGTCTTTTAAAACACGCTAAAAAATGGCCGCTTAAGTGAATTCGCGCTCGACAAATTTTTAAATTTTCACCCATCTTTGAAAACCTTATCTCTCATTAACAAGCGTCGTCTTTTAAAACACGCTAAAAAAAGGCTACTTAAGTGAATTCGCGCTCGACAAATTTTCAGATTTTCCCCCGTCTTTGAAAACCTTATCTCTCCCTCCTTGAAACCCTCCTGCACTCTCTAAAACACCCTCAAGAAACTCTCTACAAAATCATCAAAAAATCGATATCAATGAAGGAGTTGAGAGATTGAGGTCTTCGCAGATCCATAAGATGTAGAGGGAGGTTCTGTATTTGAGAATCAAAGCTGGTTGAAAGTTTTGATTTGAAAGATCTCGACCTTCACTTTCTTCAAAGAAGATCTCGCTCTCAGGCACTCAACTCGCTCATCAAACTCAGCGACTCGATCTAGAAAGACTTATGGAAATCGGTATATATATATATATATATGTTTGTTCATGTATTGTGCTAATTTCGTGGGATTTAAGTGAGTTTCTCATTTGGGTTTTTTATAAATATGCACAGCCGTCCCACAAGGCCTTCGTAATCAAGAAGAAGCTGACGAAGAAGATGAGGCAAAACATACCCATCCCTCACTAGATCCGTTTGTTTTTGGACCGACAACATCATCAGGTCCAAAATACTTTTTGTTTTTATTGTTTACTTTAATTATTTTGGAATTTCATTGTTAATTTTCTGAATCTCTGATTTTTCATTTGTTATGGTGCCACCACAAGAACAGGTACTTTGCCAATTATGCCAATTGTGTTCTGCCGTCATTCTAGAGTTGCATAGATCTTTTTGCTAAGGTTAGGTTACTGCTAAACAAGTTTATGTTTAAGAGTATTGGGGTCTCTTTCGTGCAGGTCTTTCCTTTTCCGACACCAACAACTTGGAAAATGTGCAAGAAGGCAGAGCTAAGTCAACCCAAGAACAAATTGATGAAGTTAAAATCAAATTAGTAGAATTTGTGAGCTCCGTTATTTCTAATTATAGGTAGGAAGTATGTATGTAATAGAATAAAGATTGGTTGACTATGTAATAACTATTGACTCTTCAAAAAACTAAAGATAATAAAACGATGGTTTTATTGGAAAAACCGTCATCTGTATATATTATCAATGACCTCTTTTAACACCATAAACAATCAACGACGGTTTTACTACAAAATCGTTGTCTTAGAGTTAATAGACGACAATATTTCAAGAAATCGTCGTCTTCACATTTAATAGATGATGGCTTTTTAACAAAACCAACGTCTTTTGATATAATAAAACATAGTTCTTTACTTAATAATAGACGACTCTTTTTATAAAAAAAAACCGTCGTCTTTACATATAATAGACGACCCTTTTCATATAAAAAGGGTCGTCTTTACTTCATAATAGACGACCCTTTTTATAAAAAAAACCGTCGTCTTTACATATAATAGACGACGGTTTTTTTATAAAAAAGGTCGTCTTTACTTATAATAGACGGCGGTTTTTATATAAAAACCGTCGTCTTTACATATAATAGACGACGGTTTTTATATAAAAAGGGTCGTCTTTACTTATAATAGAGTCGTCTTTACTTATAATAAACGATGGTTTTTTATATAAAAAGGGTCGTCTTTACTTATAATAGACGACGGTTTTTTTTAATAAAAAGGGTCGTCTTTACTTATAATAGACGACGGTTTTTATATAAAAAGGGTCGTCTTTACTTATAATAGACGACCGTTTTTTTATAAAAAGGGTCGTCTTTATGACGTTGTTTGTTACAACAACGACGGTGATTTACCCTAACCGCTATTTCCACGTCAATATTAATGGAAAAAACGAAGTGGCATTACTATTGCACGACGGTTATATAAATATATTAGACGTCGTATGATTTAATAACGTCATATTTTATTTATTTAAAGACGTATTGTATTCTTTTACACGACGGATGTTGTATAAAATAGGTCGTCTATTCTTCTCCAGGACAATTTTTTGGTTCATTTTTCAGTATACAGACGTCGGTTGTTTTTTGTTAATGACGTTGTTTGTCATAACAACGAAGGTGATTTCGCGTCGTGGTTTTACTTTGCAAAAGACGTCGCTCGATTTTACGACGGTTTGAAAACCAAATTCACGACGGTGAATTCCCGTCGTCTTTTGCCTTTTTTGTAGTAGTGAATAACGCATCACAAGACAACCATGATGCCTTAGGTCTAAGGACTCATTTGCATTATTGCAACTACGAGTTCTCGTTTGACATATAGATAAATACTCCATACGAGAACTACAGTTGATCGCGTTCAGTGTACTCATTCACTAATGAGCACCCACATACTTTTATTAATGTCAACTACACAAATGGTTTGAGACCAACCATCCTCATTATTGAGCATACATAATATGTGCCAATCTTGACGGTTTATCAATGCCCATTTGACAACCCTTCGATTAGGAACATTTTGGGATACTACAGTTAGAGATTAAAGGTCTCCCGAATCTAAACTTCTTTAGATTACTTTATCTCTTATTTAGTACACCCTGTACATTTGTTTCTTTACACGATATAAAAGATTAAAAAATAAGATTGCCCTTTATTTATCATATACGAAATGTATTCTAAGGAGATTACATCAAATGTATTAGCTCTTAGGGCACATTTCTAACAATCTCCCACTTGCACTAGAGCCATTTAGCCATGTATCTAAGACCCATTTTCTTTGTATGTCTATCCAATTGTGACTGTGACATAGGCTTAATGAGTGGATCTGCTACGTTGTCTGCAGATGCAACCTTTAGAATGCATACATCACTATTCTGTCAATGTGCTTGGATCTCTGATGAGACCTGGGTTCTTTAGCTTGAGCTATCGGCCCATTGTTGTCACAGTACAAAGGTACTGGTGACATTATGGTTGGAACCACATTTAGTTCGGTAATGAACTTCTTCATCCAAACAGCTTACTTTGCCGCTTCTAAGGCAGCAATGTACTCAGCTTCAGTGGTGGAGTCAGCAGTAACACTTTGTTTACAGCTTCTCCAGCTAACAATGCCTCCATTCAGAATGAAGACATACCCAGATATGGATTTACGATCATCTACATCAGATGCGAAATCCGAGTCCGTAAACGCTTCCACTTGTAACTCTGATGTTCCTCCATAAATAAGGAATACTTAATAGCTCCCCAATGATCTAATCCTGGGTTCGACTGATATCTACTCGTTATACTAACATCATAACTGATATCCGGTCTTGTACAAACCATAGCATACATGAGACTCCCTATTGCAGATGCATAAGGGATTTTACTCATCTGCTGTATCTCTTTTCAGGAGTTTTCAGACACATGTTCTTAGAAAAGTGAAGTCCATGTCTAACCGGAAGCAACCCTTTGATTGTTCCATATGAAATCTCTTTAGCACCTTATCTATATACAAGGATTGAGATAATCCAATTATTCTCTGACCTCTCAGGCATTCTTCTAACCCTACTTGAACTACGCGGAGTTTGTGTTATAACAGGTTGTGGATCTGGGATTGCATTCAGTTCAGTGTTGATTTCTAGCTCATTGGAGAATTCCTTGAGTTCTATCTGATTTCCCCTTTCTCATCAAGAGTGTATTCTCTTTCTAAGAAGGTAGCTGACCTTGCGACGAACACCTTTTCCTCGTCCATGTGACAGAAGTAATATCCCATAGTTTCCTTGGGAAATCCTTTAAATCTACACTTCACTGACCTTGCATCTAGTTTATCCGCATCTTGTCTTTTGACAGATGCTGGACAACCCTAAATCTTGATATAACCAACACTTGGTTTCTTCCAAAACCACATTTCATATGGAGTTTTAGGAACATATTTGGAAGGCACTCTATTTAACAAATGAATTGTTGTTTCAAGTACATATCCCCAAAAGGATATAGGTAAATCAGTATAGCTCATCATGGAACGAACCATATCCATTAAGGTTGAATTTCTCCTTTCAGAGACCCCCATTATGTTGTGGAGTCCTTGGTAGAGTCCATTGTGTAAAGATGCCATGTTCCTTGTGTCTGCCGTGCAAATCTCACGGCCTGGAGTTCCGGGCCGAGGGGATATGCGTTAACACGTGGTTTCCTGCTTTTGGGTGCCGTGCGGTTGTGCGCGGGCGTGCCAGCACGGTCTACCGTGCGTCGATGTGTTGATGAGCGTTGGATGGATAAGTGGTGCGCCTATTTGAATTCGTCTTCTTAATCAAACGATTGTAGCCGAGAGAGGAACTGGTCTCGGCTGTTAGGTTCACGGCCTGAACTACAAGGCCGTTGAGTGATGGTGTTGGTGGTGGGTTTTGGACGGTACTCCGGCGCGCAGCTCAGGGAGCGGCGGTCGTTTGATATATGGGGTGAGTGAACGAACAACAAAGATGGTGCTCCGGCACCTTGAAAAATCAAGGGTCGTATGATATATTGATGAATGGAGTTTCCTTACAGCCTAACACTACTCCTAGGAAAGCAGGTAAAGATATTGAAAGTGCATTACAGGAAAAAATAAGTTGCTTCATGGGAGGCTTTGTTTTGGTGTTGAACCCTTTGAATGTAGCTCGAGCCTTGTATTTATAGGGGGAGTTCCTGGAGGAGTAATCGAGGCTGAAAATCTGCATGGTGGAGCCTGATTAGTGCAAGTGGGCAGTCCAATCGACATTTGGGATCGTGAAGTATGGTGGTGTGACCCCAGAAATCCTGGTGAATCTCGGCCGCCGCTCCTGATCGTGGGTTCTGAGCTTCTGGCCGTGGAGACGCATTTATGGCCTGGATAGCTGGTGAACCAACATCTCAAGCTGTCAGAATTCTTTGTGAGAATGTCCACGTCTAATCACTCTATTTCGCATCACCAAATCCTGACTTCAGTCACTTCCCACCTTCCCTCGCGCATTGAATGCTCCTTTGTGGCCAGTGGGTTTGCTGCATTAAACAGGCACTACTTCATTAAATGAAGCTTGGGACCCTGCTGTCACGTGATGATTTGCCTTTAATGTCTCTGGCCGTGAACTTGCCCGGCCTCGGCCTCGGCCTGCGCTCGTGGCCGAGATGATCACGCCTTAGCATTTCTTCTTTTGTCTTTAGGAAGGCGAAGTACCCTGGCGAAACGCTGCGTTTCGTTTTTACGAACAAGTGCCAAGGCCGAGAGAAGGAATGCCTTCGGCCAGCTTATGGCTGAGATTTATTAGGCACAAACATTGCCCCCACATCCCTGGATTCTTCGGCCTCGGCATGGGTAGGGGCCGAATGGATTCCAAGGGATGGACTCTTTGCATTCCTTTCTGAAGTGATTGACAACTGGTGCATTAAATGCGCAGGCCAGTCGGCGCATTTAATGCCTCAAGCACGTCGCGTAGGCCATCATTGCCCAGGGCGTCGCTTCGTTTTGTCAGAGGAAGCGACGGCCTCTGGGCTTTTGACACGTTGTTGCGCCTGTTGGGCGTGCTGACAGAACGTTACGTCTCTCTCGAGAGACGCACCCTTTCGTTTCGAATTCTAGCGCCAATATAAAAACCCAAACCTCCTTGCTTTCTTTTTACGCTTTCAGAATTTTCAAACGCCCAATCTTTGTCAAAAACCCTTTTCTCCGCACTTCAAAACCCACAGAAATCTTCGAACCTCCGAGGTTACCAGAGAGCTTCCCCTAAACTCGCGACTCTTCAGACCCCACAAACTCTATTCCTTTTTCCCAAGCTCTTCCTCTAGTGTTCATAAACCTGCTCTAATGGCCTCCACTACCTCCACATCTGTCGACGTTCGGTCCCAAACCTTCCATACCGAATTCGAGGCTATTTGCCGAGATATTCAGGGCTCGATCCTCCCTGACATCATCACTCCCTGGGCTGATGACGATGGTGCCCCCACTGATTCCTGCGTTCTCGGCCCCTCCATCAATGGCGGAATGCCAGAGAGGCTTGTGGCTCATCTGAAAAACAACCTAGTGGATCTCTCAGCCTTCGACGGGGGAGACTTCCAGGACTGGAATGTCCCCAGACCGCAGCAACAGTGGCCAACCGTGACCCCAGACTGGGAAAAATGGCTGCCGAGGATGGAGCATTTCTTCGGCCAGTAATGGAAAGATCAAGGCATCTACCACTTGATCAAGCTATTCGATTGGCCGCTTGTCATGGATCGGTCGCTCTTGGCCGCTGCCCTGTGCTTCTGGTCGTCGGCAACCAACACCATGAACTTCCGGTTTGGCATGATGACCCCGACCGTCCTAGATATGGCCGCCTTGTTCGGCCTGTCCCCCCTCGGCGTGGAAGTAAACGCCGCCCTTGTCGCTCCTGAGGTGGAAGGGAGCTTTAAGGCCACGTGGCCTACTCTTGCGAGAGTTGCTGGGAGTAAGGCGAAGAACATGCTCAACTACTCCAGCTTCTACAGCAACTTCGGCGTAGAGGACAGCGTTGAAGATGATGTCATTAACCCTCTCGGCGAGGTTGAGCACGCCGCGTTCCTGCTGTACTGGTTGTGCAAGTTCGTGTTTTGCACCCAGGCGAACAAGGTCACCCTGGAGTTCGCCCACCTCGCCGATTACCTAGCGCAGGGCGGTAGGTTGGCACTCGGCCCGTTTCTACTCGGCCATATTTACCGCACGCTTCATGACATCGTTACCGATGGGATGAAGCCGAAGCTCGGTGGTCCACTGTGGGCCTTCCAGTTCTGGCTGCAGGCCTACTTCCCAGAGCTGAGAGGGGTGGCCGCTCCTCAAGACAACGAGCCGCTGGCCAATGCATTTGCTCGAGCCCCCAAGAAGCATAATGCCACGGCCTTCTGTTACAAGTTCTTCTACGGTTTGGCCGAGAGAACTGGTACGCAGTTCCGGGTCTGCCTCGCCCGGCCGTTCCCTCTGTTCCTGACCCACGACCTCTCCGTCGTTCCTGATGTTGAGACGGAGAATGATCTGAAGGAGATCTGGGGCTCCTTCCTGGTTTCACGCGACCTCCATTGCGGCCTGTCCAAGGCCGGGGCCGAGGTGTATTTGCCAAACCTCGTGGCACGACAGTTCAGCCTAATCCAGACGGCCCCACTCCTTCCTCTGTCAACCAACCGGCTATCGTCCTGGAGGGCCGACGTCTCCCATCAGCATGGTGTGGCCGAGATCACCTTCCAGCTCCAAAAGGGAATGACCTTCCTGACTCTGACGCCTTGGGCGCGCCGCAATGCGTATGACGAGGATGGAAGGGTCTGGTATGAAGAGTGCATCTCGGCCAGATTTATTCGGCCTGTTGAAGAGGCCGTGAGGGCGGCCCTGGCGAATGCAGATTGGGACCCTCTCACCCCCAAAGGTAGCAAGGTGAAGAAGGTATCAGCTGGGCCGCCTCGACCAGGTGCCCCGGCCGTGGCCGCCCCCAGGGTGCCGGCCCCTCCCCTGGCTAGATCAGCGGCCGTGGCCTCCATCGCGGCCCCATCATCGACCGCGGCCCCAGCTCCCAGGGCGACGCCTGTGGTGGGAGTACGAAAAACGCCGGCGCACAGGACCGTGCCGTCCTCTCCAGCGCCTCGACCATCCACCGCTGCTGGTAAGCCTTGCCTAATTTTTCTATCATTTATTCTCCACCGGCCTTTCTAAACCAATTTTGTCTCTGGTCATCTTACTCTTGTCTTTTTTCCTCGTATACGCAGTCTCGGGTCGCAAGAGGAGTCGAGAGGCGTCAGGTACCGAGGCCACGCCGGCCTAGAGTGCCGCGATCGAAATGGGAGCCCCACTGCGGCCGAGGAAGAGGACCCTCTTTACCTCCTCGGAGGGCAGAGGCGAGGAGGAGGCTCCTCCCGTGATTGTGAGTGAGGCCCCCCTCGCGATCGTAAGTGTCACTCCCTCACATCCTTTCTCCCCTTTTTGTACATTCTGGTAATCTGTTTCTTTCCTCAGGACGTGGCAATAGTCGACGGGGAGGCTACGGTCGAGGTGCCGTTTGTAAAGGAAGCGGCCGCTGCCCACATGGTGGTCGAGGAGGTGGGAACCGCATAGGCGACGGTCGAGGAGGCGGCCACTGTTGAGGAGGTGGCTGAGGCGCTGGATGCTGAGATTGCGTCTGCAGAAGAGGCCGCTGAGGGAGCTGCCGAAGTGGTTGCCGACGAGGGCGGCAAGGAGGCCAATGAAGAGGCCGCTGAGGAAGCAACTGATGAGGCCGCCGAAGAGCCTGCCGTGGACGTGCCAAGTGAGCCCTTGCCGCCCACCCCTCGTCGCCCGAGCGGCATCTCCTTTCGCTCGGTAAGAATCCGCCTTCCATATACTTGACTTTGTCGTTCTCTTTTGATCTGTTCTACACTCCTGACCGAACTTTTGTCTCTAGCCTCCCCAATCGTCGCCCCTGCTGGCCATTGTTGCCGCGACCATGTCCCCCATGCCGTCGTCTCAGGACTCAACGGTCGTGGCCGAGCCGGTGATGACGAGAGCCGCGCTTGTGAGTGTGCCAAGTCTCCTACGGACTACTTCGGTGGTCAGGAACGACCTTTCGCTCCCTGTTGTGTAGATTCAGCTGCACCAAAATGGATTCAGCTGCATCCTCAACTTGTGATACTCACAAGTGCACGAACCGTTGGTAGTTTAGCGTATGTAAGTGCGAGGTCGATTCCACAGGGATTGGTGATTGAATGATCCAACTCAGTTTTCCTACACAAAACATAAATGAAAACAAAAGAAACAAAAAGGTTTTGTACAACATTTGAGAACATTGAGAGTTTTTGGAGAGAAAGAGAGAGGTGTTTGAGAAAGAGAAGGGAGGAGTGTTTGGGAAGTGTTCAAGAACATGGGGGCTTTTGGAGAAGAAAGTAGAGAGGTATTTTGAGAACGTTGAGGATTTTGGAAGAGAATGGGAATTGTGTTTGAGAACTTTGTGGATTTTGGAAGAGCATGTGTTTGAAAGCTTTGAGAAGGGAGAAGAAAGTGTTTGGGAAATTTGGAGAATGTTTGTGAACTTGGAGAATGTTTATGAACTTGGAGAATTTGAGAATTTAGGGAAGGGAGAGAAGGGTGTTTGTGAAGTGTTTGAGACATGGAGACTTTAGAGAATTTGAAAGAGAATAGAGAAGTGTTTGGAGAATTTAGAAGAAAGAAAATTTAGTAGAATGATCTTATTACAACAATTGAGAACTACAAAGGGAAACTAAGAGAATTTGAGGGAGAGAAGGGAAGGGAGCTCTAGAGAAGTGCTTGAGAGCTCCCCCCCTTGGGGTGTGTTTACAAGCTTAGAGAACTTCCCTATTTATAGGCCTAGGGGAAGTGAAAATCTGAATTATACAATAGAGTTCACTAACCACACTCACTTCACCAACTTACAACACTTAATTCACCTAACACACTATTGCATTTGAAAACAATTCTTCTTGTCATTAAGCTTAGTGTTGCATCATCCACTTCAACTTCAATTAATTCATTTGGCTGCTGTAAAATTCCACTCAAAAATAGGTATTGAATATGCTTCACCAAACTTTCCCACAATCAACAACACTTCATCATGCATATGTCATGCATGACAATGCATTGTAGCCAGCTTGTGGGCTCGTTTTGGGCTTGTGGCTTCAATCTGAAAAATCTGGAAAAATATGGATCTTGAAGCTCTTTGAATTATCTTTCCAAGCATATGCAGCCCAACTCAAGGAAAAATCAGGAAGGCCTTCAAATGTAATTTTTGGCCCAGTAACGCAGATGCTGCCGAATTTGACCTTAAGTTGCCAAAACATGTATAACTTTCTCTAGAAGACTCGGAATCATGAACCGTAAAATTATACAGAAACTAGACTTCCGTATATTTCCAATGATGTATGGCTCATCATCTGGTTCTTCTTGAGCAAGTACAGTCCAATCCGTGAAGTTGACTGATCTGCAGACACCGTTTTGAGCTAACTTGTCTCCAAAATGCAATTAGTGATTCTCAAGCTTATCACACTGAAATAAACACAAAACTTATTAAAAGCACAAGTTTAACTCAAAAACATAACCAAATCATAAATTAGAAGGGTACAAAATAATATGTAAATATGCACCGATCACTCCCCGTGAGTATTCGACCTTCCCCTTTTTGTTTATTCCTTTATGTCCTAGTTAAATATCTCTTACCCTTATTCCCTCTTACGTTCAGGAAGCCACCTCCTCCGACGACCTTGATGAGTTATACGCCAGCCTCCATGAGGAAGGGGGAAGCTCGGCCTCGGCTCCCTTGGACGAGGATTCCAAGATTGTCATTGACCGGCTCCGAGAGTTCCTTCTCCTGATCCGTGTCATTAAATGCCTTCTATGACATAAATCAGACGTCATAGAAGGGTTTTTGTGTTGGTTTTGGTTTGCACAGTATTTATTTCCATTTCAGTTCTTAGTTTAATCGAAACATTCCATCAATGAGACTTGCTTTACCGAATAAATCTTTATTTATGAAAATAGAACAACCAGCTCCATCAAAATTTAAACTGAACTTTGATTTTACAAGTCTAGTAACTGAAATCAAACTCTTCTTCATAAAAGGAACATAAACTACTTCATCTAATTCTAAAACAAAACCAAATTCTAGCTTGATTCTAACTGTCCCTATGTAACTAACTTGGACTTCTTCTCCATTTCCCACGAACACCTTCATTTCATCCTTGCTTGGCAGCCTCTTGTTTGTAAACTCCCGCAAAGAATTAGCCACATGAATAGAAGCACCACTATCTAACCACCATGAATCATATGAGAAATTAACCAAATTAGATTCGAAAAAGACCAAAATCATATTGTTGTTACCTTTTCCCTTCGTCTTTTCCAACCACCATTTATATTTCCTGCAGTCTCTCTTCATATGCCTTGCTTTCTTGCAAAAGAAGCAATTCATTCCAGTTGTAGGTTTCAAAGCCTTTTCTACAATGCTCTCTTTCTCTTTCCTAGTTGCAGTCTTATACTTATTTTCCTTATTCTGTTTAGTCTGAATCATGTTGACCATCTTGGCTCCCCTTTCTCTTATGATGTTGTGTTCTTGTTGAACAGTAATTGTAATGAGATCATTCAAAGTCCAGTTCTCTTTCTGAGCAATGTAGGTTTCCTTGAGAGATTTAAATTCCTTAGGTAATGAATTCAGTGCAAAATGGACCATCATATCCTCATCTACTGTCATACCCAGTTCCTGCAGTTTAGTCCCTATGTCGATCAAGTTGATGATATCAGCTCTCACACAACCTTGTCCATCATATTTCATATCAATAAACTGATTCAGAAGGGTGCTCTTGACGGCTTTCTCAAATTCCTTAAACCTCTGTGCAATTGCCTCATAATATTGTTTTGCATTCTCAGATTTGGGAATGCTTCCTTTCACTGATGAAGCCATAGCCCTTTACATGATCAACATAGCCATCTTGTTTGTTTTTTCCCATTTGGCAAAGTTTGTCTTGGTTTCTACAGAAGCATCTGTAGCTAGCACTTGAGGAGGTTTCTCTTTAAACACAAAATTGTAATCCAAAAAACCTAGAAATATTTCCAAATCCTGCTTCACTTGCTATAGTTTGATCTAGTTAAGGTTTCGATGGAGTTGTGATTCACCGTACAATTTGCAATACAAATTAAATAAAACTGTCCCTAAATCTTGATTTAAACATGTCAACTTATACATGTGGCTTTAAGTTAGCTTGTTCCAAAACCCTAAACAGTAAACTGCACAAGCTTCCTACGCAAGTAAACTCACATTTGTGGATGTAGATACACTTGCTAGCCAGTGCAGTCGACTGTCCAGATTGTTCCAACAATGTTGTGATCAATATGCATAATTTCCATATGTGGATGGAGAATCATATAGAAGGCTATGAGCACTGATGCAAATTTCTAACCAAACTGTCAAATTTAAGAACTCTTACACAGCCTGAGCAGCTGTGGCTCACTCATTCTACATAACAGTTTTTAAATTATTGATCAAAACTTCATGAGCAGTAATCACCTTATGCTCTTAAATATCAGGATATGCAAACAAAAGAAAACTGCATATTTTTTATAGCTTACAATCAAAACAGTTAGATTAAAGAACAAAAGCCTAGAGCTTTGATACCACATGTAAGTTTGTACTAAGCTTTTATACAATAATACTAACCTTGTTTAGCCATGGTAATGGTAGAGAGTCTTGGTAATTTTATAGAGAGTCTTCTTCACCTATGCAACACTTTATTTTCTCTTGCCTCTTAGATAGGGTGAGTTATGAATTGAGAGCCTGTTTGCTGCAAGGGAAAGGACCTCTATTTATAGATGCATCACTTCAAAAGCCTTGCCTATCAAGAAGCATTCGAGTGTTCTTTTTGCATTAGAATAGGTTTGTTTCAATCCATGTTATATTAGGAATCCTTTTAATACTTGTGTTTTACATAAGCTCTGTACAAGTATTTATCTCATACGGTTGAGTTCTATTCCTTGATCAACCAAAATACTCGAGTCCTCTTAGGATTAGAAGATCATCCTTCATGGACTAAGACATTAAATCGTCTTATATGTGAGTCATCCAAGGTAGTTTCACTCTTTGAGAAGTACTAGAATGACCTTAAAAAAGGAGTCTTGATTGCCTTTGAGTTATTTGGTTATAAATTCTAGTACACCAAGGGGGATAACTTGGTTGATAAATGAGCTGGTAGACATACTCTCTCATCTCTGTAGGCCGTACACATGTAACATCAATTAACTAAATCTCACCTCTATTTCATAGGGCTGAATACCCCTACGTATTGTCTATCCTTGATTATGTGTTTTGTAAAATATAATGAAGATAGATATGTTGTATCAGTGTTGTTAGACCAGCAAAACTTTTCATTGTGTAAAACTATCACTACTACACATAAAAGGCAAAAGACGACGGGAATTCACTGTCGTGTATCCGGTTTTCAAACCGTCGTGAAATCGACTGACACCTTTTCCAAAAGCAAACCATGATGGTAAATCCCCGTCGTTGTTAAACCAAACAACATCATTAACAAATAACAACCGACGCCTGTGTATTGAAAAATAAGCCAAAAAAATTGTCAAGGATAAGAATAGACGACCAATTTTAACAAACAAACGTCGTTTACTACGCAACACATGACATATTTTAACAGAACATGGCCGCAAGAGACGCATACCACGACGAAAACTAAAACTCATAGCCGTTACATATACATTTCACGACACACGATCAAACAAGAAACGTGAAATACAATTATGACGTCTTTAAATAAATAACAGACGACGTTATTAATGCATACTACGTCACCACAATTTATATAACCGTCGTGAAATATATTTTCCACTTCGTTTTTTCCATTAATGTTGACGTGGAAATAGAGGTTAGGGTCATTACTTACGACGCATATATTTCTATAGACGACGTTGTATTTAATAAACAACGTTGTCCTCAAATAAAAGACAGCTGTGTTTCAGAATTTATACGTCATCTTTAAAAAATGACCGTCGTATAAAATTATTTTAACGACATGATCTAAAAATAAACGACATGGATAATATGTTAGGGTCATTACTTACGACCCATTTATTTCTGCAGACGACGTTGTGTTTGATGGACAACATCGTCATCATGTAAAAGACAGCCGTGTTTCGAAATTTATACGTCATCTTTACCAAAATGACAGTCGTCTAATATTTTCGAGACGGCAAAGTTTGTCAGCCAATCGCCGTGTAAAATCCTTTTAACGACATAAGAATAAAATAAAAAAAAGATGCTGATATTCCTATATAACGTTGTTTTTGTAAAAGAAAAACGTCCAAATATCTCTTTATGTCGACAAATTTACCTCTGGATTTAAAATACCGTTGTGAATTGTCCTGTTTCCACTTCGTTTATGAGATAACAAGCGACGTGGTAAAATTTAAGACGACGATTTTTGAGTTGATACGGACGAGTTCATAATCTAAGACGTCGTCTTTTGTAACGTTCAGATTAGATATCTCGTCTTTTAGGCGTCGGTATTATGGGATTGGAGTCGTGTTATTTGTAATTACATGTCGGCTCTTTAGGGTTCCCCGACGTGATATCGTTAATAACTGTTTCACAATACCGTCGTGGTTCTTCATTTTTACGTTGCTTTTAGACGTCGGTAAATACATTGCGGTCGTTGAATGCTCCAAAACATCGTTTTTTTAATGAAAATTTTATTAAAACAGACATATGTTTTTCACATTTTTATCAGGACCATCGTTTTTGTAATCTTGAACCAGTATTTTTTGTACTGATTGTTTTGTGGCCAAAACCTACATAATAAAAGTGAAGAAAACACATTACAATTTATTACAAAATTAATGTCATACACTTCCGTTTAGGGCATAAGTAATTTCATAAATTACAAGTGCATCATTCAATCCATATATCTTCACACCCATCTCGAATATTTTGACTCCCAAACTCACCCACCAGTTCATCAAATGTGTCAATATTTGGCATGCCTCTAGTAAATGGCTCACACTCAATTCTCACATCACCTAAGACATCATCACCAATAACATCATTGTTTTCTCTATTAGGCATTGATAACACTACCGACCAACCACGATGCATCGGGTCGTCAACAAAAAATACTTGTTTGACTTGAGAAGCCAAAACAAATTGGTCATTCCTATGTCCAATTTTACTCAAATCTACAAGGGTAAATCCAAGTTCATCGACTACAAGGCCGAAAGTACTATCTATCCAATCACACCTAAAGACTGGGATTGTAAACTTTTGGTAGTCAAGGTCCAAAATTTCTTGAATGACACCATAAAAACCCATATTTAAGAGAATTGGGTTTTTATCCTTGGCACTAGCAACTTGCATGGTATGTGCAAGTAAATAAACTCCACTATTTTGAACTGTCCGCACATCATCTTGTGCCTTGATGTTAAATTTAATACCTTTAATAAGATAGCTTCTATATGATGGCACTGCTATGTTTGGACCAGCTGCTAGCCACCTTAAATTTTCTGATACGCCTTGATTGTCTTCCTCATTAAGTTCACTTTGAACCTGCAAATTAATCATATCTTACTTCAATCTAACATAGAAAGAAGAAAATTAAAAGTCTAATATGTTATTCAATAACATATACCTTGAAGCGTAGCCATTGAATGAAAGTTCTATTGTGCTTATCTGGCAACCACTTTGTTCTCTTTCTAAATTTTGGATAAGCGGTCTTGATGTGGATCATATGTTCCCTACATGACACGAAAAATTCAAGCATTACGGTCCCAAACATACAAGATAAACATAAGGAATAATTTAAAATGGAAACTTAAAGAATAAAACTCATACTCGATATAAGGTAGGACTTCACTGTGCAACCTGATAATGGCTTTGAAACTCCTATCTTCTGACTTGATGGCACTCCAATTGTACTAATATCAGATAAATGTTCGGTGCAAAATTCTACAGCTTCTTCAGCTATATAACGCTCAGCAATGCAACCTTTTGGATGAGTACGGTTCTGAACATACCCCTTTAGAACTTTCATATATCTTTCGAACAGATACATCCATCTAAAATAAATTGGCCCACATAGACAAACTTCTCTGACAAGATATACTACTAGATGAACCATGATATCGAAGAATGAAGGTGGAAAGTATTTTTCAAGCAAACACAAAGTAACTACTACATCTTCTTCCAACTTATCTAGCTTGGAAACATCAACCATCTTTGCACATATAGCATTGAAGAAAAAGCACAAACGAGTTATTGCATACCTTGCAGGCTTCTCCAAAATAGAACAAATGGCCACAGGAGCAATTGTTGCATTAAGGTATGACAATCATGTGATTTAAGGCCAAGAAGTCTTGAATCTTGTAAAGATACAAGATTTTTTATAATTGAAGAATAACCTTCAGGGACCTTCATACCATAGAAAGAATTGCAAACCGCTCTCTTCTCTGCTCTTGACAAATTCCAAGGCCCTGGAGGTAAACGAGTACGTCTTTCTCCATACTCGGGTTGCAAATCAGTTTTGACCCCCCATGTTCAATAAATCTAACCGAGCAGCAATCCCATCGTTATTTTTTTCCAGGGATCTCCAGCAATGTACCAATGATACTATCACAAACATTCTTCTCAATGTGCATAACATCTAGGACATGCCTCACAGGAAGGTATTTCCAATACTCGAGATCAAAGAATTTTGACTTCTTCTTCCAACAAACTCTGTCACCATCATTTTCACGCCCACCTCCCCCTTTTTTCGAGCCCCATGTATAATTAATACCTTCAACCATTTGTAGCACTTCTTCTCCGGTTAATGGCTTTGGAGCCGTGTCATATTCAGGTTTCCCATTAAAAGCTGCACGCTGCCTCCGATATTGATGATATGTTGGTAACCATTTTCTATGGCCGATGTAACCAATTTTATGGCCATTTTTCAACCTGTGACTAGGTGTATCATCACCGCATATTGGACAAGCTTTATATCCTTTAACAACACAACTAGATAAGTTTCCATAGGCGAGGAAATCATTAATTGTCCACAGTAATGCAGCTCTGAGTGTAAAGTATTCTCCTATATGTGCATCATACACTCCTCTAATCCCATCCCACAGAGATTTTAAATCATCAATCGAAGGCTCCAAGTAGACGTCTATATCATTTTCGGGTTGTTTAGGACCGGAAATCGATAAGGTCAACATCATGAACTTTCGTTTCATGCATAGCCATGGTGGGAGATTATATGTAACTAAGATAACTTGCCAGCAACTATATCTGCTTCTTAGAGAACTGTGGGGATTGAATCCATCAGATGAAAGAGCCAATCTCAAGTTTCTCGGTGTTTGTGCCTGATAAAACACGGCCACGAGCTGGCCGAAGGAGCCCTTTCTTTCGGCCCTGGCACTTGTTCGCAGAGGCTGAAACACAGTGTTTCGTCAGGGCATATTCGCCTTCCTTAAAGAATAAAAGAAGAAATGCTAAGGCATGATCATCTCGGCCTCAAACGTAGGCCGAGGCCGAGGCCGAACAAAATTGCGGCCAAGGCATTAAAGGCAAATCATCACGTGACAACAGGGTCCCAGGCTTCATTTAATGGAGTAGTGCCTGTTTAATGCAGCAAACCCATTGGCCACAAAGTAGCATTTAATGCATGAGGAAAGGTGGGAAGTGACTAAAGTCAGGATTGGGTAATGAAAATCAGAGTCATTAGACGTGGACATTCTCACAAGGATTCTGACAGCTTGAGATGTTGGTTCACCAGCTATCTAGGCAATAAATGCGTCTCCACGGCCAGAGGTTCAGAACCCACGATTGAGCTCGGCGGCCGAGATTCACCGGGATTTCTGGGGTCTCACCACCATACTTCACGATCCCAAATGTCGATTGGACTACCCACTTGCGCTAATCAGACTCCACTATGCGCAAATTCAGCCTCGATTACTCATCCAGGGACTCTTCCTATAAATACAAGACTCGAGCTACATTCAAAGGGCAAACACCAAAACAAGCCTCCCACGGAGCAACTTATTTTTTCCTGTAATGCACTTTCAATATCTTTACTTGCTTTCCTAGGAGTAGTGTTAGGTTGTAAGCAGAATCCATTCATCAATATATCATACGACCCTTGATTTTCAAGGCGCCGGAGCACCATCCTTGTTGTTCGTTCATTCACCCCATATATCACACGACCGTCGCTCCCTGAGCAGCGCGCCGGAGCATCGCCCAAAATCCATCACCAACACCATCACTCGACGGCCTTGTAGTTCAGGCCGTGAACCTAACAGCCGAGACCAGTTCCTCTCTCGGCTACAATCGTTTGACCAGGAAGACAGATCAAACAGGCGCACCATTCATCCATCCAACACTCATCGAAACATCAACGCACGGTAAACCGTGCTGGCACGCCCGCGCACAACCGCACCGCACCCAAAAGCAGGAAACCCCGTGTTAACGTACCTCCCCTCGGCCCGGAACTCCAAGCCGTGAGATTTGCGCGGCAGACACTCGGCTCATTACCAAACTCGGGCCATTTATCATCAACAAGTTTCCAAGACGGGGAATCCGCCGGATGAGACATCTGACCGTCAATTGATTTTCTAGCTGCATGCCAAGTCAAACTCTTAACTGTCTCATGTGAGGAAAATAGCACACCACCTTCGGTGCCACACTCTCTTTCAAGATTGAATCTTTGCCTTCCTTCCACCTTGAGATACCACAAGTAGGACAATTAGTTGAATCTTCATACTCCTTCCTATACAAGATGCAATTATTGGGGCATGCGTGGATTTTCTCATAACTCAGCCCCAATGCACACAAAGTCTTTTTTGCCTCCTACATAGAGGCCGGTATTGTATTTCCTTCTGGAAGCAAATCGCCTTGAAGTATCAATAATTCTGTAAAACAGACATCACTCATCCCATGTTTTGCCTTCAAATTATACAACTTCACTAATGCCGATAACTTGGTGTACTTTCTACAACCAGGGTACAATGGTTGATCTCCATCCCCAATCACATTGGCAAACTCATAAGGATCGGATCCAAAATCACCAAAATCATTATCATCCATCTCTATTTCTTCAGACACAAAACTGTACCTACTATGGTCATCATCTTCTTCAACATTTCTACTAGCATTAGTAGTTGCTTCCCAAGGTTCTCCGTGAAATGTCCAATTCTTATAGCTTTGGTCAACTCCATTAAAGTACGTATAAGTGATCCCTTATAATTCCAACCCTAAAGAATTTCAAATTCACACATTTAACACATGGACAATAGATATGTGTTGTAGTTAGAAGATTTTCTACAGAAAATTTCAAAAATGCTTCCACCCTTAACTCATATGCCTTCGATCTTCTATTCGAGTGCATCCATGACTTATCCATCTCCGACACTATACCCTATTATCTATAATAAAGTGAAAAAACAAGCAATGACCATCACTATAACAGATTATATAGGGTTTTCATAGCAAGTAATATAGTATACAGACAACGGTTTTTAAACAACAACAGACGTATTGGACATATATAGACGACGGGTTTTAAAAAATGTCATCTAATGTTAGCAAAAAACAAAGGCAAACAAATTGAAACACGACAGTAGTTAAAGAAAACCGTCGTATAGAAAACTACAGACGACGGTTTGTTAAAAAACCGTCGTCGTATGCCTAAAAAAGCATCCTAAATATCGAAATCCCAGTTTATTTTCAAGAACCCAAAATATATTAAGAACACAACATATACATTAAATCCATGAACCCATACCTCCGACAACATTAAAAGATCGCAAAACATATATCTAAAACCCTTTAACACATAACTGAATATCATTCAATGAATTTACAAGCATGAGATTAGGGTTTGTACTTACAGGTAGGCAGAGCTCACAGATTATGGCCAATTTGGATTCGACGGAGCCTGGAGGGCCCAACTTTGAATTAGAGTTGAAGTGAGAGAGCGAAATGTTTTAGGTCACAGATTATGGCCAACTTGGTTCAGGGTTACAAGTATAAGACTTAGAGCGAAATCTGAAAATTTTAGGTCGCGGGGAAATTTATAGAAAGCGCGCTCTTTAAAACATCGACGGAAAACAAAAAAACCGTCGTTAAAATTTCAAAATAAACATGACGCTTATTACATTAAAGACGTCGTGGTAAATCTGTTTATGACGCAAAACCAAAACACCGTCGTTAAAAATTCAAAAGAAATATGACGCTTATTACACGAAATGCGTCGTGGTAACTCCTTACGACACAAAAACAAACAAAAAAAACTGACGTATTAGAAACTAAGTATATATGTGGGGTTTGGTTTTGCTGGGATTCGAACTCGTGCGCGAACGGGTGGTATGAACGGAAAATTAAATAGACAAATATACCCTAAACCCTAAACCCTAATAAATAAAACCTAAATTATATATTTTTAAAAAAATAATTTTAGAAAAGGGATTAGGGTTTTAGGGCCTAAAATATCTCAACCATAAAACCTAAACCCCAAAAATATTCCTTTAACCCCCTAAACCCTAAACCCTAAACCCTAATCCATCAAACTATAAGTGATGTTGTGACTCATCAAAACATTTTTTTTTTTTGGAGGTCATTTTAAATTTGTATAACTCAAACTGCATTTTTGAAAGCTTCAGGGGGAAGAAAATATCTCAATGACTTCATAGGAGTTGACGTTGCATTTTTTGGAATTATTTTAAATTTATTTTGAATATTTTGAATTAAATAGAATAAAGTATTCTTACAAACACCAACAAACCACATCGGCGTTAAGAAAGTAAAGACGTTGTAAATCGTAATAAACGACTTACTTGTAAAACAAACATCGTTTAATGGCGACTTACTTGTAAATCGTAATAAACGACTTACTTGCAAAACCATGGCGACTTTTTCACCAAAACCGACGTACAAACTTTATTCCACGACTTAAACTCTTAACTTATCGCAGTCTAATTTCAATTAAACCACGTCGTCTGTAGAACTAAGAGCGTCGTCATTTTGAATAACCTTTTACGTCTCTTTTTAAAAAACGATCATGTTGTTATTCGTGTACAACGTCATTTTAAAGAAACGACGGTTTAGAAAGCGCTCTTAGTAAATCATCGATGGAAAACAAACAAAACGTCGTTAAAAATATAAATAAACATGACGCTTATTACATTAATACCCTAAACCCTAAACCCTTAAAAATAAACCCTAAATTATATTTTTTTTATAAATAATTTTAGAAAAGGGTTTATGGTTTTACGGCCAAATATATATCAACCATAAACCCTAAACCCCAAAAATAAACATTTAACCCCCTAAACCCTAAACCATCAAACTATAAGTGATGTTGTGACTCATCAAAACAATTTTTTTTTTGGTGGTCATTTTAAATTTGTATAACTCAAACTGCATTTTTTTTAAGCTTAAGGGGGAAGAAAATATCTCAATAAATTAATAGGAGTTGACGATGCATTTTTTGGATTTATTTTAAATTTATTATGAATATTTTGAATTAAATGGAAATAAACACAAACAAACCACGTCGGCGCTAATAAAAGAACGACGTTGTAAAACTTAATAAACGACTTACTTGTAAAAAAAACCATCGTTTAATGGCTGTCACCGACGTACAAACTGTATATCACGACTCAAACTATTAACTTATCGCCGTTTAATTTAATTACCACATCATCTAGGTCATTAATAGCATCGTATAAATATCCTTTTACGTCTGGTTTGTTTCAAACGAGGACGTTGTTATTTTGTACAACGTCAGTTGTAATAAATTAAACATGCAATAAACGTCATCTATACTGACTTGAGACGTCGTCTGTAAATGTACAGTCGTTTTTTTTATTCCTTTCATTTTATTTATTAACCAACGTTTGTACTCCATAAGACAACGGTGTTTGATATAATTATGTCATTGGAACGTTTATTACACGTCGGTCACGCAATTTCTTTTTTTTAAATAACGAAAACCTCAACAAATTTACAGGGAAAAAAAGGATGTATATTATAGACAAAATTTGTACAAAAACTTGTCTAATTCTAACAAAATTTGTACATTATATAAAAATGTTAAGTGTTCTAAAAATCCTCTACTCCATATGAAGGCAAACAAACTCTGCACATTCTTTCCTCACTTCATCAATGACTTCTTGGGGGTATGGCGCTTGATCTTTTCCCTTCGCAAACTGCAATCCATAAACAATGATTATTTAGGCTTTATAAATACACAGAAATTCAATATTCGATAACCACAGATGACGCTATTTTTCATTTACCGACGTAGTATATCGATGCAATAACGGTATTTTTGAATTTACCATCGTTTGATAATACAAAAAACCACATAAAATAAATCTGAAAATTTTCTTCTTACCATCTTCTCAAACTCCAGGGAAGGATCCATGATGATGTCTCTCATAAAGTGCATGACATAATAGCCACACTCTACACTGCTGGGTTGCTTTGGTGTGCCTGGTAGAGTTTTCCAAATAGGTGCTTTACGGCCTTGTCTGCCTATGTGTGAATTATACATTTTGATACAATGTTCACTATATTTTTGCCCTCCTCATCAACAACTCGATTTCCGGGCAGTGGATCCAGAAAATACACAGTCTCCTTCTTTGCTCTCACAATGATCAAGACCCATGACGGCTGCACAAAATAAATATAAAGGTTAAACAGTTTTATATGCATTGCATCATACAAACAAAATCCTGTTAAGGAGACTAACCCTGGATTGTAAGGCATCATGAAAATCTGTTCACCATCTATCTTTTGAAGTCGATTGGCTACCAAACGTGATCTGTCAGTTAATGTCCCAGAGTTGGCACTAACTTCAGCAGGGTCGATAAGGCCAACCATGTTCACCATATTTGCAGATTTCAAATTATCAAATAGGCACCTAAATATATGAAATGATCACATGACTGTTTTTTTTTTTTTCAACAGAAAGGAGAGTATGAAATGAATACTTGATAAGGAAAAACCTCATATATACTGCAACCACAGTAGCCCCAATTTCTTCCATGCCTGCAAACTGTGTAATATCTTCATGCAAGATGAAGGTACTACGATCTTCACCAAACACCTCCTTCTCAATTGTAAAGGTCATAATCTTCTCCTGAGGCTTTAGTGTCGTTTCCACATAACGACAAAGGGATTGTAAAGAAGATGGCACCTCCAGCTTTGAATAATCAGGTACTTCAGTATTCTGTTTAAAGAAATAAAGCAACATAAAGTGATGTGGTAAATCAATAAACACGACGGTTTAAAGAAAACACCGTCGTCTGAAAATAATTTACACGACGGTAACAAAACACCGTCGTGGTGAAGAATTTATTACGTCGTATAAAAAAAAAATCCGACGTCTAATTCAAATGCAAAATTCATAGATAATGAATTTACCTTTTCAATTTGCTATTCTCCAACACTGGATTTCTGTTTTAATAAATAAAGAGAGATATATAAGAAAGCTTGTACAACAATTTAAACAATTTAAAAATTCAATTAAAAACAAAACTGCCGTGGAAATTTAAAACAAACGACGATTTAAAGAAAATATCGACGTCTGAAAATTGAAAAACAAATGAAAAATGCAAAGTTATGAAAATTTACCTTTTCATCTTGCTTTTCTACATCCCTGGATTTCTGTTTTAAGAAATAAAGAAATATATATAAGATAAATTGTACAAAAAGTAAAAAAATTAAATTAAACTGTCGTGGTAAGGCATAACATAAGACGGTATGTAAGAATTACGGACGTCTAAAAACCATTAAACGACGGTAAATAATAAACGTCGTGGTGATTTATCTATAACGTCCGTAAGGACTAAAACCGTCATCTAAATCACCATAAAAATTTTCAAAAATCCAGATTCCAGAGTGTACCAGCCTTTTTTAGCAGAAACACAAATAACAGCAATTGCAGATAAAAAGAGTGTGTGTGTGTGTGTGTGTGTGTGAGAGAGAGAGAGAGAGAGAGAGCGATACAGAGAGTGGGATTGTGTCAGTGAAGATAGCTTGTAAAACAAGTAAACTAAATACGACAATAACTCAATTCTTTCCACCGTCGTGGTATTGCAATCCAAACGACAGTTTATTAATAAACGCTTCGTGGTATGTAATTTCAAACGGCGGCAAATGTAAACTTTCGTCGTTTTTTAATCTAACGATTGAGATTCACAATAACGACGTCTAATGGCTTTTTGAAAAACAGAGAATTCAAAGTTCAGAGATGTTAGCATTTCATCCTGCTTTTCCCCATTCTTGGCAGTATCATCCTCAAAATGTAGGGCTCTCACATCAAGAGCCCTAGAGTAGCTTGCTTTGTCCGACATTGGATTTTTGGGACTTTGCTCTTGACCTTGGATTTCACAGGGGTTAGTTTTCAGTTTAAGCATGCTTGGATCAAAATTGGGCAAGAGTTGGGAAAGTTGACTCAGCAAATTTTTCCTCTCAGCTTCTACCAATCGCTTGGTTCTAGCCTCCATCTTTAAAGTCTCTTCTCTTGATCTAGCCTCCATCTTCAAAGTCTCTTCTTGAAGGACAAGTCTTACACTTTCCTTTAATTGATCGGCAAACTTTACCCTCTATTGTCTAGGTAAATTAAAGTATTGCCTAGTAGAAATCCCAGCCCCTACCCCTCTAACTCTTCCTGGATGCTCGGGACCCAAAGCCATTGTCAACACATCATTACTTCTAGATACAGTAAGAGTGCCTTCAGAGACTTGTTTTTGCAATTCATCCTAAAACAAAGACATATTAAAAAGTCAGCATAAGAAAACACACGACGGTTATGTATAAAAAATGACGTATTATAACATTACACACGACGCAATAACATAACAATCGACGTAATCATACATTTATCACGATGGTACTTAACTACCAGCATGGTTAAAAGTTTCAAACTACGTCAATAATAAACCACCGACGTCTTATGATATAATAACAAAAATAGAGTAGTGATTCCAGATTCAGACCTTTAACGATGTTTTTAAAAAAATTTCGACGTAGTAATATTATTCACACGACGCAAAAATATAATAGAAGATGTAATAAGACTTATCACGACAATACATTTTAATAAAAAATTAAAACAGAGTGAGTAGGCTTACAATTAATTTTGCTTTCTCTGCAACCTTTGGATCCGGGATGTTACTGTGTTTGTCTTCTCTAGCTTTCTTCCATAAGGTAGATCGATCAATTTCTACCCTGGGCATGGTTTCCTCCAATTGATCCTCCAAACCAGCATATCCTTTTCGAGACAATCGATGATTGTACTCAAGTTTCTCCCTCCTCTGTGCTTGTTCAAAATGCACAGACACAAATTGTTCGGATAACCTTGAAGTTACATCCCAGTCTGCTTTCTCTATGAATTTATATAATTCAAGGGGTTGGCTTAATTTCTCCTTCTCCTTGATGAATGGAAGGATATGATGCCTCGTTAGTGTAGACTTGAAATCCTTCCATTTCTTGGCATCAGAAGATAACACCAGTTTCTTGCCCCCTTGACCTACCACAAAAGCCATCTCAACGGCTTCCCAAATCTGCTCTTTTATATCCTTGGGGATTTCAGCCCATTTCTTGTCCACAGGTGGGACTCTGGAGCGTGCCAACACACCAATGTAGGACTGCATCTCAGTATGTGCAGGGCCACATTGTTTCCCCCTTTTATTGTACTCAACAACTGGCTTGATTTTCTGATATTTTCTCTTCACAACACGGGGCATTGTGCTTATACCCCGACTTGACTTTGGCTCCTCAGAAAATGTTGTCGTGCTACCTAGTTCTGTCTTAGCAGATGAAACAAACTTCATCTTCTTCAGGGACTTGGCTTGAGGATTTACAACTTTAAGCTCCTTACCCTCATTTTTTTTCAAGCCAGAGTCCTTACTTTGGTCTTGAGAAACCATGGTTATAGACAAATCAAACCTGCAAGTGAAAATAGTTCAAAAAAAAAAAAAAAAAAAACACACGACGGTTATTTATAAAAAATGACGTATTATAAAATTTCACACGATGCAATAACATAACAATCGACGTAATATACATTTATCACGACGGTACTTAACTACCAACGTAATTAAAAGATTCAACCGACGTGAATAATAAACCTGTTGTTAATTTATATTAACTCGCAAGTGTACGTGCCAATCAGTAGTATAGCAAGACAAGTACGAGGTCGTACCCACGAAGACTGAGAAGTTCAAATTAGTTATGTACTTAGATTACTGAATTCAAGAAGTTAAGAAGTTAAGTCTAAAACAGAATTTAAAGTGAGATTAGTTTGAGACAGAAACAAAATGAAATTGGAAATTGAAGTGAGAGTGCTTGTGTCACATCCCAGGATCGGCGTTAATTGAACAAATCGTCGTGGTTAGTACAAATTATGCGGACAGTAGATTTATAGTTATTGTGGTAGTATACTGTAATTAAAAAGTCGATAAATTTATCTTTACCGTCGTGGTAAATATAATTAATACGGCGAATTGTTTGTAATTTACGGTCGTCGATTCCTTTGAATTTATGCATCGCTGACTAAGAAAATTTGGTCGTTTTTATTCATGAGTTAACACGGCGGCTGATTTTTAAACCGTCATCTTTACTTTCTAAGGCGGTGGCTTCATAGATGCAGTCGTTGTTTTTTGGTTCTGATTTTAACTAGGAATAAAACCTTTTTAATAAGACGACGCTTTTTTAATTTGGTGCGTCATGTTTTAAAAATATCTATGCGGTTCCCGGTTTTTTAGGTGTTGAAGTTATGTATCTACGACGGGTTTCTATTACCGTCGTCTTTTAAAAAACGACGACGGTTTTTTGATCTATCGTCGTTGTTTTCTGGTCGTCTTTTGCACTTTTTGTAGTAGTGTATGAATGAAATATTGTCTATGGAGTAGGTTTTATCTTGTCTAACCATTTGTCTACTTGAGCCAGGCCCTTAATTTTCAATGATTCTTATAGAATTGACTGTAAGATTTTCATGAGGGTGGTTTGGAATGACTAGATTAAATTTTAGGATCACGTGCTGATGTGGATGTGAACTGTGGACGGTTGTTACTCATATATCCAAATGGAATCAGGGGAAAAACTAAGGGTATTAGAACATTGTTAGTGGTCGTTACAATAATGGAACCCCATTCAAACCAGCACACTGATATTTCTTGCAGACATTATTCTATACATATTTTTTTTTACTATAGTCTGGAAGATGGAGATATATTGAGCTTTAAAAGTTTACCATCTTATGCCAATGTTCAAATAAGGGATGAGAAGTATGCATTGTATATGGTGAAATCTTTAAACTCCTTGCAAAGGAAGACTTTTTAAGTGATTGAGATTCATATGGCAATATTGGGTGGTCCACTCTATTTATGAGTCAACCTAAATCATTTAAGCAATTTAGATGGTGATGAAGGTTGGAAAATTTGATTTATGGATGCTACTTTTCCTGCAAAACATCATATGAAATAACTATTAGAAAATTGTAATTTACATTGACAGAGTAAATTAAATAAAATTAATGAAATTACAGCAAAATACTTATCTTTTGGAATGTAGAACTTAGTCTCTCTTGATATTTTAGTAGAATAATAGTTTTAGGTTACGGCGTGTAGTCATTGTCCTTAAGAGTAGATTTCGCCCCTCGGAGACAATGTCTCGGTGTAGCAAGGTTGTATGGCAGCCTACCCTCCAGGATACAACAACCTATAACCCTCAACAACTTGAATCTTTCCCTCAGGGTTTATATGAAAGGAAAAAAAAAACCTCATATATCATTTCCTACTAAAGAGAATGGGCTTAATATATAGTTAGTCGCCTTAACAAGAAGCTAAGGCATTAAAAGAAATAGTAATAAAACCATGATCGCATATCTAAGTTGTCACTGTATCTTCTCAATTATCAATAGGAACCTCTTTAAGACAATAAGAGGTCTCCGCCAAAATTTTATACCAACCATCACAACTGGCACCCAATTTTATCATGTCAAAATGAAAACAAAATGAATTAGTCCTAATAATAATACATCAACATATATTTTCTTTATAAATGAATTGTGATCGTATAAGCAAATTTCACACATATATCAACATGTTTGCCATTAGTACTCATTTACTAATTACTTACTGTAATATCAAGGGTATGAAAATAAAGAACCCCCAAATTTTCAAATATTTCAAGGTAGAACACATTCCTTCTATGTTTCCAACATGGGCGACCAAAAAATAATTTACTAAAGTAAAAGAATTGCAAGACAACAACCTCCACAAATTAATGAAAATTAACATATCCAACATTTTCTGCAAAATACTTACATGATTCACGTACTGTAAGTCTGTACTAAGCTTTTATGCAATAATACTAACCTTGCTCAGCCATGGTAATTGTAGAAGGTTTCGGTAATTTTGTAGAGAGTCTTCTTTTCCTATGCAACACCTTAATTTCTCTTTCTCTAGATAGGGTGAGATCTGAATTGAGAGTGTGTTTGCTGCAAGGGAAGGGACCTCTATTTATAGATGCATCACTACGAAAGCCTTGCCTATCAAGAAGCATTTGAGTGTCCTTTTTGCATTAGAATAGGTTTGTTTCAATCCATGTTATATTAGGAATCCTTATAATACTTGTGTTTAACTTTAAGAAGCTTTGTACAAGTATTATCTTATATAGCTTTTGTTTTATTTCCTGATCAATCAAAAACTCGAATCCTCTTAGGATTAGAAGATCATATTTTATGAATTAAGACAATAAATATCTTACTCGTACCTCATAGGCCAATAAGCCTCAAAGGATTTAAGGCTAAAATCCTTACACCATACTAAAAATTAAATGCTACTTACAATGATATAAATTTATCATTTTATTTGAGTCTTTCCTATATATACATGGTAATTGACTCATTATGGCTCCTGTTTCGTTGTAGAATTTCCTCTCTATCAAAACAAATCCACTGCGAAGCGTCGGTGTTTAATGGGCCAGAACAAATTGATAGAAAGGCAGCTAGTAAAATCTATTAATTCCTTCAACAATGTATTAGAAAAATTACAAAACAATAAATTCTTGTAAAGCCGAAGTAAATATTATGAAGAATTGAAGAGCTGTCAACGTCAATATTACATATATACCATAAAATCATTGTTAATAGGCATTAAAACTAAAATTAATATAAAGAGCTTAATTCCCAAAAACATTGATAAGCCAAAATAAGAGGAAGCTTCCGTTTTGTAGTTATCCTAAAGCTCAAAATAAAAGCTAACTGCTATTACTATAAATCCCATGTAACAAACTAGTGAGCTTAGGATTGCAAAATTTAACGTAAAAGAAGTAAAGCATTATGTAGAATTTAACTGGTCATATACTTTATATATTACAATTTAGAGCAACACAAGGTGGAGATCACTTATCTTGATGTTCATGACCACCATGCACTACTACAAAAAGTTAAAAAGACGACGAGAAAAAGACGACGGTAGAACAACATACCGTCGTTGTGTTTAGAAAGACGACGGTAACAGAAAACCGTCGTGGATAAGTGACTTAAACAACTAAAAAATGGAGGTCCGCTTGAATATTTTTAAAACACGACGCATACAAATAAACAAGCGTCGTCTTATTAAAAAGGTTTTCTTCAGGGTTAAAATCTGACCAAAAAACAACGACAGCAGGTATGAAGCCACCGACGTAGAAAGTAAACACGACGGTTCAAAAAAAAGCTTCTGTGTTAACGCCTAAATAAACACGACCAACTGTTCTTAGTAAGCATCGTATAATATAATGGAATCCACATCGGTATATTACAAAAAAAAAAAACGCCGTGTTAAATCAATGTACCATGACGCGAGAGATAAATTTATCGACTTATTATTTTGGAGTGTACTACGACGATACCTACAACACTACTGTCGTATAGATTAGTAGAGAACCACGACAGCAGAAGAGTAGATAACGAGGTCTAAATAAGAATATCCACGTCATATTTACTATATATCAAGATTTAATAACCACGTCGATTTGTTCAATTAGCGACGTCTAATATTTATTTACCATGTCTTGACGTTAAAATTACCATCATATTTATTCAATTTATACGTCTGTCTTCTCTGTAAACCGCCGTCTTAATTTTTTTCTTTTTAAGATTTACTTATTTATTTATTTTGGTAGCCAACGACAGTAGATCAACAAAATGACAAGAACTGAGAAAAAATACGACGGTTTATATAGAAAACCGACGTCATATGAAAATTAAAATGAGATCCCACGATGTATGAAATCTTACCATTGAGAAAGACAATATTTTAAATACACAAAATCCAAAACGAAACCATAACTGAACTGACGACAGCAAACTTTGAGAAAGACAATGTTTTGAAAGTTAATGATGTGTGCGTTTTGGTGTCTTTGAGATACACCAAATCGCATACATCATTAACATCCAAATTATTGTCTTTGAGATGTGAGAGAGAGTGATGATGTATGTGTGTATGTGAGAGAGGAAGACGTGCCTCTAGAGAGGTCAGAAGAACTTGGAACCCTAAATGAAAACTGAAACTGAAAGAAAACGTGAAATTTATACAATAAATCTTTAATAACCACGTCGGTTTTTTAGTTATAGGAACGCTAAAATAAGATTATCACGTCATCATTTGTTAAATTACCGACGTATAATATTTATTTACCACGTTTTGAAGTTCAGATTATCGTCATATCTATTCGATTTATACGTCTGCCTTCTCTGAAAACCACCGTCTTAATTTTTATTGCTTTTTAAGATTAATTTTTTTTATATATATTTTGGTAAACGGCGGTCCTTATATAAATACCGTTGTCTAATTTTACAAAACAACGTCATTTATTTATTCAATAACCACGTCGGTTTCTTTAGTTATGGGGACGTTAAAATAAGATTCACAAGTCGTAATTTGTTAAATTAGCGACGTATAATACTCATTTACCACGTCCTGAAGTTCAAATTACCGTCGTATTTGTCTATTTATACGTCTGCCTTCTCTGTAAACCGCCGTCTTATTTTTATTGCTTTTTAAGATTAATTTTTTTAAAATTTTGGTAGCCTACGCTCCAACACTTTGCTAATATCTTTCTTAATATCTTCTGAAGTAAAGAGAAAAGAAAAATCAATAAGAAAACCACACAAGATCATCAAACAGAAACATGTATGCAAACCAGAATATCTTTTCTTTCTTGCACTCAACTTTTCTTGACTTGAAAACTTCTCTTTTATTTCGTTGTCAAAGAGGGAACAAAAACCTTTACTGTTGGCTGCCCAGAAAAACAAAACTCCAACTTTGCCCACTTGCAGAAGTAATTTGAATCACAAGCTCAAATACCCCTTTGGAGAAAGCAGCAGCAAAACCCACTTCCAAGACAGTTAATTTTTAATTATTGCTTCCAAGAAAAATGACGACGGTTTATATAGAAAAACGTTTAGCGAACCACGTCATTTTTGGAATACAAAAGAAGTCGTTGACTTTTAATTAACCACGCCGATCAACTAAAACAAGGTAACATTGAATTTAAATAACCACGTCGGTTTCCTTGTACTAATGGTCGTTGACTGTACAAATACAACGACGGTTGATAAACAAGCACCATCATAACATATAATATCAGGTCATTAAAAGTCAACTTCTGTCGTGTAAAACTTAAATAACCACGTCGGTTTCGAAATTCCAAAAGTCGTTTGGCTTTATTAATAACCACGTCGGTTCCTACTATTTTTGCGTCGTTATAACTACATATTAGGGCGGTTTTTAATAAAACCGTCGTGTTATTGAACCCTGGGAAAATATATAAACTTTTTCGTCACCTGACCTAAAGTTCTACATTCTAGCTCACCGATAAAATATCTCAGTTTCCCTCTCAATTCCCAAAAGCAGCTTCGTAATCATCATCGTCTGAATCTCGTCATCGTCATCGTCATCACCTTCGTCCTCAAATCACCAAAGTTAACGTCGGAAGGAAACTTTCTTTGCACGCCAAAGGTATTTTCTCAATCTCATTTCATTTTTTTCAATTTCATTTGATGAGGGTTTTGAAAGAACGAGTCTGGAAACAAGACTCCGTCAAAATGATGAAATCTTTCACTGGTTTGATTAAATTCATTGGTCCATTAACCTCACGACGCCTGAAGACGACAGTTCTATCTTGTTTGCAACGTTAGAATCGACACACCACGACGGTAGTTAGATCCTACCTAATGCAATCTGCACGACGGTGGTTAATAACCGTCATGGTGTGGCGATTAATACGTCGGAATCAAAATAAAACCGTCGTCTCTTGGGAGAAAGAACTCTACATTTTTTCTGTATCACCTCTTAGTGAGACGATGGTTGTCTCTTTTGGACGTGTTAATGTGTAATCCACATCGGTTATTAGTCTTAATAACCGACGTGGTGTAACAATTAATACGACACTAACGACATAAAACCGTCGTCCTATTGTCATACCATTTTTGGTTAGAAATGTTAATAAGACGTCGGTTGTTCTATATAACATCGTGGTTTTTTTTGTACGACGTCGGTGTTGTTCTGAAACTGTCATCCTAAATTCAATATCACGGTTGTCTTTTTTCAACGTCTTTTATTTAGTTTTACATCGATCGTTTTAATTAACTGTCGTTGTTTCTCTTACAGGTTATTTGAAAATGGTTTCGAAATCTCAAAGCAAGGAGGCTCAAGTGTCAAAAGGTCCTAGCAAGGATGAAGCCAAATCAGTTCAAAGCAAACCCACGAAGAGGATGAGATTTTCTTCAACCTCTGATAATGACCCGAGCTCAGCCACATTTGTTGAGGAGCCAAAATCGACTCGCGATATCAACACAATGAGCCGTGTTGTGAAAAGGAAAATTCAGAAGATTAAGCTTGTGGTTGAGTTCAATAAAAGAGGCAGACCACATGGCAAGGCTACCGTTGAGATGCAGTCTTACATTGGTGTTTTGGCACGCACCAGAGTCCCTCTTGTGGACAAGAAATGGACTCAATTGCCCAAGGACCTGAAGGAGCAGATTTGGGAAGCTGTTCAAATGGCTTTTGTTGTTGGGGAAGGGTGCAAGAAGATGGTCCTGTCGTCTGCCGCCAAAAAATGGAAGGATTTCAAGTATAACGTAACTAGGCAGTATATCCTTCCATTCGCACATGACAAGGAGAAGTTAAAATTACCCCCTGATCTTTATAAGTTCATAGAGAAATCGCATATGACAAGTATATCCTTTCTAGGTTATACAAGTCGTATTCCTTCAATTAGGGACGTGGATAATTAGTTTTACGGAGGTTTGTGTTTTGTTCTTGACATATAATATTCTTTAAACATCTAATTGTTAATAAAACCGCCGTCTAATATTGTACAAGGTGTCATTTTACAATATAAATATAGGGTTTAGACGTCGGTTGGTTATATTTTCTGACGTTGAAGGATTTAACGATGTCGGTTATTATCCGTCGTTTCATGACGGTTTGAAAATCTTCTAGACGACGGTGGATTCCCGTCGTCTATTTCGATTTTTGTAGTAGTGATGGGCATTGCGAATGCCAATTACCAAGGTTTTGAGCACAAGACAACGAGTTTAAATAAATATTTCGTCGTGCTACGAATGTGTCATTTAATAGCCAACATTACTTAACCCACCGGAAAGGCATGAATGATTAGGAATTTTGTTATTTTATTTATGGATACTACTTTTCTTGCAAAACATCATATGAACTCATTAGAAAATTGTAATTCACATTGATAGAGTAGATTAAATAAAATCAATGAAATTACAGCAAAATTCTTATGTTTTGGGATCTAGAAGTTGGTCTCCCTTAATACTTGAGCAGAATAATAGTTTTAGGTTGAGGCGTGTAGTCACTGTCCTTAAGAACAGATTTCGCCCCTTGGAGACAATGTCTCGGTATAGAAAGGTTGTGTGGCGGCCTATCCTCCAGGATACAACAACTATGACCCTCATATGCGTAGACTTGCAATACTTGGATCGGATGAACAACTCGAATCTTTCCCTCAAGGTTTATATGAAAGGAAAAAATAACCTCATATATCATTTCCTTCTAAAGAGAATGGGCTTAAATATATAGTTAGTCGCCTCAACAAGAAGCTAAGGCATTAAAAGAAATAGTAATAAAACCACATAATTGTCTGCTTGTTTTCACAAACTTAACGGCTATAATATCACCAAATTAATGGCAAAACAAAGTAGCAATTGCAAAATAGAAATTGGTCAACCAAAACTGATGCAAATGAATTTTGAATTCAAATCTTTAAATGCCAAAGGCATTGAAAAACAACTAAGTTTGTATGAAATTGCCACACCAAAGCTTGTAGAATAAAGCTGCATAAAGACCTTTAAAACAAATCAATAATTATCCCAATTGAAGACTAACGTTGTTCCAACTAAAACTCACACAAATAAGCTTTTGAAATCAAAATTAATATATACAATCAGATCATACCACTAAATTCATATAATAAATTTACAAAATAAGTTCAGTTTTAACTTGTAATTAAACCACACAAAATCTGGAAACATAAAATAAATTTTGTATTTTAAAATACTCACAAAAATTCCAACAATGGCAAGCTTTAATTAGGCAAATTTTAGATAGCTGATGAGTCTTGAGTTTTATCAAGTTGTGTTTCTGCGGCGCTAATATATGGTAGACACTAGCATGCCTTCATTTATGTTGACTAGTTTGAACTAAGGGTGTTCGAGAGATGCTTGATTTATTTTCATTTTATTTGAAAAATCATGAGTATGGAGGATAAAACCTTCACGACTATCCGGAATTCGTTATTTCTCATTTGTGGGTTTTGAAGAAGAAAGAGACGGAAAATAAACCCAAGTAGTTCAAGCTAAGCTAAGTTGGATTTTCCGGCGTGTGTGTGCTCACTTAGATACTGGTTACTTTACCACACGTGGCGTTAGATTATTCCAGCGTGTGGTAAAAGATCAAGACACTATGATTACTGTTACTTTACTATGCGTGGCGTTGGACTCTCCAATGTGTAGTAAAGTAACGGGTAGAGGGGAAATGATTATTATACTATATCGGGAAAAAGATTCATGTTTAAAAGAATTATGTTTAGTACATTTTGATTTTAATTAAAGGGAAAAGATGATTCTAGAATTAACTTATTAGTATTACTGAAAAAGATTGTATGTTATCTGAATCGTGATTGTTGATATAAGAACTACGTGTGGTTTGATTCCTCGCAAAGGGGTACGTAGGTAGCTTGGGGTTTTCCCTAGGTGCAGCTGCAAACTAAATTTTATTTATGGAACTTTAATTTGGTCATTTGGATCTAGTCTTTCTTTCTTTTGTTTTTTATGAGTTTGGTTTTGACTTTGTTGGTGGTCCTGAAGCTCAATTGAAACCGAGGCATGATTAAATGATTGTTCACATTCTAGTTTGAACTAAGTGGGGGTTGTTAAAATGTGTTTGTATTTAAGACATGTATGAAACCCGTTTTGCATTGATGTATAATTTGGGCCCAATCTTTAGACTACTTGCAATTGTGTTTGGATGGTAAACGCACTACAACACAAAAACCCTTCTATGACGTATGATTTGCGTCATAAAAGGCATTTAATGACGCAAATCAGGCGTCGTTACCCGCGTCGTCGAAGGGGGGGTCATGGAAACTTTTTTAAAACACGACGTCTGTTCCGCGTCATGGAATAGGGTTTCAATGACGCGGATAGCGCGTCATGGAAACGTTTTTAGAACACGATGTCTGTTCTGCATCATGGAATAGGGTTTCAATGACGTTGATAGTGCATCATGGAAAAAATGTTAAAACACGACGTCTACGCTGCGTCATGGAATGGGATTTCAATGACGCGAATGGCGTGTCGTGGAAACTTTTTCAAAACACGATGTTTGTTCCGCGTCATAGAATAGGATTTCAATGATGGGGATATCGTGTCGTGGAAACGTTTCCAAAACATGACGTCAATTCCGTGTCATAGAATGTGATTTCAATGACACAGTTTAGACGTCATTGAAATTCTTTAAATATTTTTTTTAAAAAATAAAATTCTTAATATATATATTCCATCCTTTTCATGCAAGAAGAAATTAATATATAAAAAAAAATGAGGAGAAGATCAAGGGGTGCTGGAGAATGAGTGAAGCAAGTATTATTCACCAAATAACCCTTGTCTGACATTTTGAAATTGCCCAATTCAATGAAACTACACCAACCCCAACCCGTATTCAAGGCACTGAACCAGGTATAATTCGCTGCAAGCACACACAAAGGAAAACAAAGGGAGACTAATCAGGATTGAGAAGAAAATTAAAAAGAAAGAGGAAAAAACAAAAGTAAAAGAAGAAATATATATTAGGCCACATGTTTACATTTCAGACTCATATGGTTGCCGTTCAATTGATCTACGATGCGCAGAGTATACTCTGTAAGTAATTGGGAGCCAGGAGATAGCTTTTCTGGATTAGCTAATATTAAGTAAACAGAAACATGAGTATTCTTTACATTGTCATCTCCATTGGGATAGAGGTCTATAGTCCTGCAACCACACCAACAAATTAATTAAAACAGAGGAACTAATTAAACAACAAGTTTAATTAGATTAATAATTAAGAAGGCTTAATTAATATCATCAGAGATACCTGCCATTTCTGCCCTCCTGCAGTGAATAGTTCTGATTGCAAGCATTCGGATTTTAACATTGAAAACCTCTCAATCTTCCAACAATGCTTCTTCATAAAAGCCTTGTTGATCCTTGACAGACACTCTGCCTTGGACGCTCTTCTTTCTTTGCAAACGAAGACCTCGGCTCCAAAAACACAAGTATCATCAATGAGATAGCCATTGGAAGCGACAGAAAATGCTTTCAGAGGGATAAATCTATCGAAACCCACTTGGAGCATCGCCCCGTTCAAGCACATCTTGTTCATATTAGCATCTGATAAGCAAGAAAAATCAAGAGATCATGAGCAATGCAAGTGCAACACAAGAAGTCTATATCTGTTGGATGGTTGCATGAGAATTAACTCCAAACAGATAGAAGATGTGTAATGAATATATACCCTGAAGAACCAAGTAGATTACCTTATTCTGATCAAGCAAAAACAATCTAGGATAGGGCGAGAGAGGAGACGGTGGGGAGAGAGGGTTTCATTTATTTCTTAACAATTGGGTGTGGGACTTTACAAAAACAAAAAACAATAATAATCAGACATTTGGGAGTATTGAAGCGGATAAGATGAAAAAAAGAGCGCCAAGTTAAATTTTGGTGAAAAAAAGAGCGCCAGACTTAAAATTTTGTGGGGAAAGAAATTTCAGATCTATGACACGCATAAGACGTCGTTAATAAATATATCTATGACGTAGAATATGCGTCGTCGAAATCTAATTTTATGACGCGTAACATGCGTCATGAAAATCAACGACGCATAATCAGCGTCGTGTTAAAAATTTTCCATGACGTCTCCTAAAATTTTGTGAATTAAAAGTAGCGGGTGAATTAAAATTTTGTGAAAAATTGGGGGGAGAATTCCCAACTCTATGACGCAGAACCTGCGTCGTCTTAATTGTTTCTATGACGCGTCTAACACGCCGTGGATTTTATGACGCATGTCCTGCGTCATTGTATAAGTATTTCATGACGTGTAGAAGACGTCATTAATTTAAGAAAAATCTATGACGCAAGTCCTGCGTCGTTGTATACAGTACATCAATGACGCAGGTCTTGCGTCGTCGTATAAGTACTTCATGACGTGTAGAAGACGCCGTTAAATTCACAGTATTAATGACGTATGATAAGCGTCGTCTAAACGTACTCAAATAATGACACACATTCCGCGTCATTGAAAATGATTTTAATGACGCATCAAACAAATGTCGTGATAACGGTGTCATAAACTCATTTCAACGACGCATTTTAAAAACACGTCATAGTTTATCACATTTAATGACGTGTATTTTTGATGCGTCATTAAATCTGCGTCATAAAAAGACACTTTTTTTGTAGTGACGTCACAGGATGAAAATTTGGAAGTTATTTTGTGTTATTATATTGAGCATTCATAAATTTGTCTGAGTTCATTATTTGCATTGTTTAATGTATTATTTGAAGGATGGAGGCCTATTCTGTAAACTGTGTGATATTGCATTGTACGTGCTGGCCGTTGGTTTCTAAAACTGTGATATTTACAGGTGAAAATAATTTGGTAAATGTCTGTTTTTCAGGGAAGACTCTGTCGAAATTTTGGCAGAGAGTCTCGACCCTCTTTTCCATTGTTTTTAAAGGAAGAGGATGTTTAAAATTTAGTAAGTGGGCCCGGTATTGTTTGGATGCCGAACGAGTAACAGGGTTCGACACGGATTCCGAGGAGGAAATTCGGGTCGGGTCTTGTCAATCGAACTGGTTGAATAGTGCTGGTTCCAGTTCTGGTGTGACGCCTAAACCGGACCACGGCCACCCGTAGTTAGCATGAAATGCATATTGTCTTTTAGTTGATAGAGATATTCATTAGAATTCCAAAAAGGTTTATTTACTGTAGTGCCCCCTGAAACTTCGGTCAAATCTCACTTTGCCCCCCCAAACTTAAAATGACCCACTTTCATTCCTTGATCGAGATTTAGTGATCCACTTTACCCCCTACAGTCAACTCCATCTAAAAGTCTATTAACTTTGATGACATGGCAGGGGTATTTTTGTAATTTCGTACACATAAACATCGTCCACCAATTAGGCGAGTGACGTGGCAGTGGAGCCCACTTCTCCACATGGATAAAAATATAATTAAATATTCTAATAATTAAAAGTTAAAAAAATAAGAAAAAATATTTTCACATAATTAAAAACTCTACCCATCACCCCATCAGCCCCAATCCTCCCACCCACCCACGGCCATCCTCCCCTACCCCCCTATCCACCATTAATCCTTACCCACAGCCACCCCCAGCAACAAAACTTCTGAGACTTGATTTTTTTTTTTTTTGGTCAAGTTCTGAGACTTGATTGGTCTCCATTAAATCTACAAATAGCTCCTCCAATTCGTCCACCATCCCAAGATTTTTTCCCATTGGGAGATATCTGCGGCATCTTGTAAGCCCGTTCTTCCGACTGTTGTATCCATGGTACTGACCCCCTTCTTGTTGGAATTTCATAATGGATTGCATAAGGGCAGTATTGTATTCCCTGTTAGGATTAATCTATTCAAGTTTGGAGAAGTTGAAGAAGCAAAAGTTTTAAATGCTGGGAGTTTCAAAAGATGTAGCCTCCTGTATAGACTGAAAACCCTCAAGACCAAAACTCAAAGTTGTTTGATGTGTGTTGTATAAGTGATTTTGCTCGGTTTTTGCCCTCGTCTGTTTTAGTTATTAGCTTGCACAATTAACCAGCCTCTTTCTTTCTTATTACTAGTTCAGTTGTTCTCTCTAACTAGATTTGTGCCCCTTAAGGATTTAAAAATTGAAATAATTTTTTTTCTTTAAAACTAAAATATATAATTCCCATGTCACTCTCTAAAAGTGACATCCGAAACTCATGTCATTGTTAGCAAATAACATGTATAATCTCCTTGGGTCCATGTTGTGTTTGATATTTCATGATAGTAGTTATTGGCTTGCACAATTAACAAGCCTCTTTCTTTCTTATTACTAGTTCATTTGTTCTCTCTAAGTAGATTTGTGCCCCATTAAGGATTCAAAAATTGAAATAATTTTTTTTCTTTAAAACTAAAATATGTAATTCCCATGTCACTCTCTAAAAGTGACATCAGAAACTCATGTCATTGTTAGCAAATAACATGTATAATCTCTCTTTCTTGTTCTGTTTTCAATTTAAAAGCACATAAACTTTCAATTAGTTCGAGGTAATATGATTATTATTTTCGACATTATTTTTGTTGTTTTGTTAGCAATGTGGTTGATATGTTAATTCATCAATTTTTATTTTGACCTCTTTGGGAATTCCTTCCAAAGAGGCTTTTCTCTGTAAACTGTTTATTCTCCTATAAAAAAATTATATTAAATAAATAAATAAGACGTGGAAAGTATACGTACCAATAAAGACCAATACAGAGTTCCAAGAGTCCATGTGCTCACACAAAAGAAACAAAAGAAAAGCAAGTCCAAACTGCGGGGTACAAGGAAGAATTGAATTGATACGCATGCAGGTAAGGATTTTCGTTATTTAAAAAAAAAAAGGTTTGTGAGATTATTATTCTTCTCAAATACGAACGTATTTATACAAGTAAGAATATGTATTAATTCTAAATAAAATAGGAAATATATCTAAATTGCAATAAGAAATAAATCTCATTTATAATATGACTAAATAAATGATAAGTAACCAAAATTCTAGATAAATAAGGAACCAAAATCCTAACTAAATAAGGACTCACCAACACACTAAGGATTATAATGGAATAATTTTGTTATCAGAATAAGAAGGCATTAAAAAGTGGACGGGCTTGAAACTACAAGCCTTTTGTGGACCCGAAAAATACAAATGCTAGCTTCCGTGACTAAAATAGACATGGGCGTGCTTTTAGAAAGGCAAAAAAAAAACCTTACATTTAACAGAGATAACACTGTTTTGCTATTCCCGTAGGATAACTTTTTTACATGTCATTGCGTTATTGGCCGGAAATAGCACTCCCGGTTACATGAGAGCTTCTCTTCTAGAATAATGAATTATTAAATCATTATCTCAAAAAGGGAGTCAAAAATATTAGAACGTAACAATAATTGATGGAGACCCAGAAAGCATGTGAATACTCTGATTCCTTTCGCCAGGCAGTGGAGTACTGTGCCTACTGGCTACTAGCTACCAGCTGGGTTTTCCTTTTTAAGGAAACACATCTTAACTCTGGGCCTACTGGCTACTAGCTACTAGCTAGGTTTTCCATTTTAAGGAAACATCTTAACTCTGAATTCGAAAAGGAAAGGATTCCCCATGGTGGTCCTTTGGTTAGGTCACGATCGATCACGTCTTGTTTTCCTTTGTCGTCCTCCATCGTCCTTGGATTCTGCCTCTTCAGACTCAACACTCTACCCTCCATTAGTTTTCTGCAATAATGGAAATCCTGCCTCTTCATCAGTACAAGGACAACTGCCATTAAATATGATAGCTGTTAACAATATCTTTTATAGCATTTCAAAAAGCTATTGGTCAATCTTTCTAGTTAAATCATTGCATTTCCAGTTTCATTTCATGTATCTAATTTTATATGGCTAACAGTAACAGTAAAAGAACAAAGAAAAATAAGAAACATAGATTTCATTAGATATATCTCAAAACATGAAGTATGATATTGTAATACATAAATGTTAATAAGAGCCTGGAATCTAGATTATATATCAAAAGATACAAGGCCTTTTTGTCCTAATATATAAAATAGTAAAAATACAAGGCTTTTTTCCTAAATTAAGTAGGCATCACCAACATATTACTGAATCTATGCTTTAACAAGTAAATGCACTATCTTAGAGAATAAAGCTAACAGATCACAAGCATATCCACCTTAAACTTTATACTACAAGTATAGAGAAATACAAAAACTAGAACCATTATATTAAACTTTGGAGAACACCAACCTCAATAAATCGTCCTTCTCTCTCTCTCTCTCTCTCGTATTCCCTAGCTTCTATTTTTTTTTTCTCTGGTGAAAGTATCTCCTTTTCTCTCCCAATCTCATCAGGCCTATATAAATCCCTTTTCACCTTGCCTTAGACTTGCTCATAATAACTTACCTTTCTCTTCTATCTACCAAAAAAAATATAAAAAAAACACCTTTCTCTTCTCTTACCCTAGCTAGCTTATCTTCCTGAACCTCAATGGACTCTCAAGAACCACCAAAGCAACCAAACCCCTCAAACCCATCCCCCTCCACTCGCGATGTGACTGTGTATCGCATTCAAGATCTCATAACCCCTCAAAATCTTGATTCAAGACAGATACGTTACTATATTGGTGAGGGAGTCGCATATAATGTCTCCGACATAATTGATTTTACCATTACCCAGAACAACCGAACGTACCGCAGAAATGACATACTGGTCAATCCAGTACCAAAGGGCCCCCCAACACCTGGGTCTATTGATATTTCCGGTCGTAGTGATGAAGAGCCAATGAAGGGCGGCTCTAAATGCCATCAGTGATAATCCATATGGTGAGATAGTTGTGGTCTAACTGTTGTGGCTGGCTGACTAATTATGTTTAATGTACGTTAACTGTATTGATTGATAGATGATTTTGTTGTGTTGCAGGATTATGATCAACATGTTGCTGCCTACTGGCTGTAGTTTGGGACTGGACGTTTTACCATTTATGTTGGGCTGTGTCGTAGTCATTAACTAAGAACTTTATTATGTATTTCAAGAAATGTTGGACTGTAATAATTATTTTATGCCGTACGTACTTTGTAGTAGTAGTTCACTGAGAACTTTATTATGTATTTCGTGAAATGTTGGACTGTAATATTTCATCTCCATGAGTTGCTGCTCATGATGAGGCAGCGACAAGTACGATGAACTAGTTAATTATAAAGTGTTTTAGTAGTACTTTGAAGTATTTATGTTATATGCAACCGTGTTTAAGTTACAAATAATATATGATTATTGTCAGTTGGAATCTCTTTTTCTCTTGGAACAGGTTTCATCTTAGGTGGAGGTGTCGTGATGAGACACCTTTTAATACCAGCAGAAGACGACTCCACAATTGAAAAATCTTGTCCTCCTCGGCTGGCTAATACAAAAAACAAGTATGATTTCGCTACGAAGAATGCGATGATGAAAGAAAGCATTGTTGTAAATTCTAATCAACATATGGAACATTTGTGGGAGGGACAAGCTTTCTGCGGGTGTTGGAGTTGCTGGCATGGCGAAACAAGGTTCAGGCTTGAAGCCCATCACAAGGAAATTAAGCGGATAATACTTATTAATTCGATCTAGTGCGAAAGAATGTTGCAGTCAAAAGGAAAAATAACCAAGCACTGGTTCTTGCATATTGTTATAAATGTACTAGACGACTATTTAAACTTTTAAACGATTTTCTTTGACTCTGCACTACTACAAAAAGAGAAAAAGACGTCCAGAAAAACACGACGGCAGAACATAAAACCGTCGTTGTATTTAAATCGACGACGGTATAAAAAAAAACCGTCGTGGATAAGTGCCTTACTGTTGAATATTTTTAAAAGACGACGCATACAAATAAAAAAGCGTCGTTTTTAAAAAAAGATTTCTTCAGAGTTAAAATCTGACCAAAAAACAACGACAGCAGGTATGAATCCACCGACGTAGAACATAAAGACGACAGTTCACCAAAAAACCTGCCGTGTTAACTCCTAACTAAACACGACCAACTGTTCTTAATCCGCGTCGTATAATACAATGGAATCCACGTCTGTATACTACGACGGTGCCTTCTCTGTAAACCGCCGTCTTAATTTTTATTTCTTTTTAAGATTTAATTATTTTTTAATTTTGGTAGCCTACGAAAATTAAAATGAGATCCCAAGAGGTATGATAACTTACCTTTGAGATCTTTGGATCCTGATCATAATCGAACCACCAAAGTGAGAAGGACAATATTTTAAATACACAAAATCCAAAAAGAAACCAGAATTGAACTGACTACTGCAAACTTTAAGAAAGACAATGTTTTGAAAGTTAATGATGTGTGTGTTTTGGTGTCTTTGAGATACACCAAAACGCATACATCATTAACATCCAAATTATTGTCTTTGAGATGTGAGAGAGAGTGATGATGTATGTGTGTATGTGAGAGAGGAAGACGAGCCTCCAGAGAGACCAGAAGAACTTGGAACCCTAAATGAAAACTAAAACTGAAAGAAAGAGTCAAATTTATACAATAAAACTTTTAAACTTGCGGCGGTGCTTATAGACATACCGCCGTGTAATTTAAAAAACCACGTCGGTTATTCTTTAATGGAATCCACGTCGTATAATGTAATGTAATAAACGTCGGTATATTACAAAAAAATGACGTGTTAAATAATATACCATGATGCGAGAGATTAATTTATCGACTTATTATTTTGGAGTATACTACGACGGTACCTACAACACTACTGTCATGTTTATTTACCACGTCCTAAGTTCAAATTACCATCGTATTTTTTCAATTTATACGTCTGCCTTCTCTGTAAACCGCCGTCTTATTTTTATAGCTTTTTAAAATTAATTAATTTTTCTTTTATTTTGGTAACATCTTTCTTAACACAAAACAAAATTTAATTCTCAATCCTCAACAACATTTTCATCTTAAAAGGCAAATCTCTTCGTGTTAAATATTTACACAATATATGTACACAAATTTGGCAAATACATCGTGGTTTCTTTTCTGCCTTCACCCTCAGCTTGTTCAACTGTTTCTTCCTCTCATATGCAAGCTGGGCCCTCTCCTTCCTCTTGTTCTCAAGCTCCTGCACAGCCACAGATGAATATCTAATAATTTCAGAAAATCAAAATCAACAAAGTGTGAAAAGCTCACTCCTCGATTCCTGGTTACATTGTAGTCCCCTTTTCCACAGTGATCAACTTCAAAACTCCTGTGTAGCAAGGTGGAACCAGCCTTAGAACCTGTTGTGGGTTGTGCCTTTGGGGTGGGGAGAGTGGGGGCTGGGAAGTGCGGCTGCAAACCCATGCAGGTTCTAAGGCTGGTTCAACCCTTGCTACACAGGAGGATGTAGCAAACCCATGCTTGGTCTTGTGAGGAATCATTCTGCAAACCCATTTGCTTTCAGAAAGACAATTTCTTGTGAGGAATCATTCTGCAACCCTAATTGAAAACTGAGAGTTAAAAAACGCGTGAAAAAATCATATTTAAACAAATTATCGTAAATATCCATGTCGGTTCTAATATACATAGCGACGTCATATTTGAATAATCAACGTCAGTTTAGATAAACAAGCTCCGTCATAACTACATCGGAAATCCAAAAGTCATTTGGCGCGTATTAAAAAGAGAACGACGTCGTTTTCAGAACCCCCAAGTAACCACGTCGGTTTATTAAAATACACAGTGATTGAATTTCGAAGTACAACGTCAGTTTAGATAAAAAAGCGCCGTCATAAGCACATCGGAATTCCAAAAGTCGTTCGGCAGTTGTGATAACCACGTCAGTTATGAATTATTTATCGTCGTTATAACTTTATAATACGGCAGTGTTTAATAAAAACGTCGTTGTATTGAACTCTGGGAAAATATATAAACTTTTCGTCACCTGACCTAATATTCTACGGTTTTCTCTCACCGATAAAGTATCGTAGTTTCCCTCTCATTTCCCAAAAGCAGCATCATCGTCTGAATCTTCGTCTTCATCTCCAAATCACCATCTTCGTCTTCGTCTTCGTCGGAAGGAAACTTTCTTTTCACGCCAAAGGTTTTTTCTCACTCTCTTCCTTTTTTTTACATTTCATTTGAATGCCGTCGTTGTCTGGAAACAAGATTTTGTCAAATTGAGGAAATCTTTCACTGGTTTTTATTAAATACATAAGTTGATACTTTCACGACGCCAAAAGACGACATTTCTGTCTTGTTTTCGACGATAGAATGGACACACGACGGTGGTTAAAAACCGTCATGGTGTGACAATTAATACGTCGGTAACAAGATAAAACCGTCGTCTTATGGGAGAAGAACAATCGTTTTGTGTTTGTGTTTGTAAATTTTAAACCACGTCGGTTATTATGAGTGACCGACGTAGTGTATACACATTTACGTCACGAAAGATATAAAACCGTCGTCTTATTTCCATACATGGTCTAAGAGACTGTTTAATAGGACGTCGCTGTTTTAGTGTTACCGTCGTTGTTTTGTTATTATTACGTCGTTTCTGTTTAATAACCGACGTTGTTTTCCTTGCAGATTAATTAAAAATGGTTTCGAAATCTCAAAACAAGGAAGCTCAAGCGTCAAAGGCCAAATCAGGTTCAAAGGCACAAGGGGATGAAGCCAAATCAGTTTCAAAGGCTCAAGTGGAAGAAGAAAAATCAACTCAAAGCAAACCCTCGAAGAGGATGAGATTTGCCTCATCCTCCGAGAAAGACTCGAGCACAGCCACATTTGTTGAGGAGCCAAAATCCGGCCGCGGTATCAGCACAATAAGCCGTGTTGTGAAGAGGAAAATTGAGAAGGTTAAGCCTGTGGTTGAGTTCAATAAAAAAGGCAAACCACATGGCAAGGCTGCTGTTGAGATGTAGTCTTACATTGGTGTTTTGGCACGCACTAGAGTCCCTCTTATGGACAAGAAATGGACTCAAATACCCAAGGACGTGAGGGAGCAGATTTGGGAAGCTGTTCAAATGTCCTATGTTATTGGGGATAGGTACAAGAACATGGTCTTGTCGTCTGCCGCCAAAAAATGGAAGGATTTCAAGTATAACATAACTAAGCATTATATCCTTCCATTCGCACATGACAAGGAGAAGTTAAAAGAAACCCCTGCGCTTTATAAGTTCATAGATAAATCGCAATGGGATGCCTTCGTAGCTTCAAGGTTAACCCCAGATTTTGAGGCTAAGCATGCTGAGCAGAAAGAGAGGAGCGAGAAATTGGAGTACAACCATAGGTTGTCTAGAAAAGGGTATGTTGGTTTGGAGGACCATTTGATAGAAACCATGCCCGATGTTGAAGAAATCGTAAGTCTCACTAACTCTGTTCTAAATTTGCAGAGAAGGCAAAAATAATCGTAAAGGTTGCAGAGAAGGCAAAAATAATCGTAAGTCTCACTAACTCTGTTCTAAATTTGAAAAACAGAGTGTTTTATTTTGGTATAGACGTCGTTTTTCTTTAAATAAGCACCGTTATCAAATAAACACCACGACGGGCTTAATTTACCGACGTTTAAAAATGAATAGGACGTCGGTTTTTGAATAAAGTAGACGTCTAGATAGAATTAATACGACGGATTAAATTCCTCTATGAACTGCATTTTTGTTTTAAGTTTACTCACGCATACACTCTCCCTCTCTCTGTCTATTTCACTGAAATTTGTGGTGCACAATTTCTGGAAAAGAATGCATTTTTCAATCGAGTTTTTCACTTCTACATTAAAATTTACGTCGATTTTATCTTATCTAGACGTTAGAATGTTTATACAACGACGGTAATTTTGTGCAGCCATATGAAATTATGTCCTACGTCTGTTTGTTCAATAGTCCGTCGTCTTACTTTAAATACTACGACGGTTTTGATTTATGTTTAAATCTGTTTTATTTAGAATATACGACGGATTTTTATATACTGACGTTGTAAATTATAAACAACAACGGTATTTAAATACAGACGTTTTAAATTAATACTACATCAGTAATTTAATAAAACCGTCGTTGTTTATAATTTACAACGTCGGTATATTTATCTGTTTTACACTCTGCTCAGTTTCTAACAATCTCTCTTTCTCTCTTTTAGGATGATTTGCAAAAGCAAGTCTCCGAAGGCACTCTGACTGTCTCCGGGACCAATGATGTCTTGACTCTTGCTTTGGGAACCCCCGAGCATGGTGGGAGAGTCAGAGGAGTTGGTGCTGGCGTTACCCCAACTCAGTTCTTCAATTTGCCGAAACAGTAGAGAGTGAAATTTGGTGACAAATTGAAGGAAAGTGTGAGGGAGGCAGTCAGAGAAGAGACCTTGAGGATTGAGGCAAAGTCAAGGGAATCTATAATGGAAGCAGTCAGAGCAGAGAGGGAGGCTATGTTGGCATATTTCCGTCAACTAGTTCCTAATTTTGATCCCAGCCAGATGCTCAAAACCCCAATTCCTCCAATTACTTTACCCCCTCAAAGTCAAAGCCCAAAAAATCCAATGTCTGATAAGGCAAGCTGCTCTGGGGCCACTGGTATCAGACCCCTAGCTTTCGAATTAGAAGATCCGAAGCCTGAAGCTGATACTGCTGGAAAACAGATAGAGGACACGGTAAAATCTCTGCTATTTTCTATTTTTGCCTTTTAAATTTTAAATAGACGTTGCTCCTTTTAATATCCGACGTTAAAATTTAAAATAACGACGGTTTATACGTCTTTTTCTTACAAGACGCGTCGTTTTTAGTTAAATACCACGACGCTTTTACTTGTTTTGCAAATTATTAGACATTAAAAATAACGACTGTGTTTTCTGCCGTCGTCTAACTCTTTTATAAACCGTCGTCTATTTCATGATTTCATTAACTGCATTTTAATTAGACGACCTTTCTATAGTATAGCGACGTTATAAATTCCACACAACGACGGTTATTTTTTTACCGACATGTATAACCTTTCCTCCGTCAGTATTTACTAGAAACCGTCATTTAGATTATATACCACGTCTGTTTTTTGGGTTTAGTTAGAGTCGTTTATTTTAGTTCACACACAAACTAACTTATATTTCTTTATTTATTTCTTGTAACAGGATCTCTCAAAGCTAGACATGCCACCTCCTCTGTTAGCCTTATGCCAACATGTCCAGACCAAGTTGTTGCCTACTAACGAGACTTTGACAGTTCACATGCCCAAGGAAGTGTTTGGCTTTGAGAATGATACCTTCCTCTTACCTGAAGATATTTTGCAGTTTGGTTCCATGGTTGAGATTGGAACCACAGTGATATCAGTATACATGAGGTAAATTAAAATCCTATTTTGTTTTACATTTCCCTTTCTTTTAAATTAAAATCTTATTTAATTGACTTTCATATATTTAGGTTCCTATTTGACTATTTAAAAATGGCAAATATGGTAAACCTTGTTGGCCTCGTGGACCCTAGGCTAGTGAGCTCTCAATCTGGATCAATATCAGACAGAATCAAAAACCTGTCAAACCGCCTGAACACAGCAGATGGGAATCAATTTTTCTTGGTCCCTTATAAGCCAGGGTTAGTACCATTTAAAGTATTTTTCTAAGCTTGTAATATTTTTCTTTGTAGTACTATTTAACCTATATGAATCATTATGTGCAGGGGTCATTGGGTGATGGTAATTGTGAGACCAGCAACGGAGACTGCCTATTACATGAATTCACAGCCAAAACGCATGGTTGACGATGACATGAAAAATATAGTGAATACGTAAGTTGATTTCTTCTTATCTAAGATTTTTTTTCCTTTAAAGTATTTAAATATACGACGATTTTTAATAATACCGACGTTATAAAGAACATATAACGACGGTACGTTATTACCGACGTGTTAAATAATTTATTACGTCAGTATTTTCTTAAAAACGTCGTTTCAATCATACTACCACGTCGTTTGGGTTTTATTTAAGAACGTTTTAATTTTTTCTGCTCAATTTTTTGTTATACGACGTTTTACTCTTACCGACATTATAATGTTATACAACGACGGTAAGTTTTTACCGCCGTTTGAAACAAAATATCACGTCTTTTTTTAAAAAACTCCGTCGTTTTGACTGATTTACCACGACAGTTACTATTTGTATTTAAATTTTTTGTTTTGTCATTAACACCCTTTATTTTCTTGTATAACAGGTCAATTAAAATGTTTAACATTCATATAAACAAAAATTCACGTAAACAACAGGCCATTTGGAAAAATCTACACGGCACTCCTGAACAACCAACAAGTGTAGAGTGTGGCTATTACGTGATGCGATTCATGAGAGATATAATTCATGATCCTGACCTAAATTTCGAGAAGAAGGTAAAACACAAAATTTTAGATATACTTTCTTTATTTTACTACGTTAGATTTTTGTTTAAAACCGTCGTTTGTATCATTATAACACGTCGGTTTTTTGGTTTATTTTGCAGTTTGAGAAGAAAAAAGATAAAGTTCAGTATAAACAAGAGGATATTGACGAAGTTAGGCATGAATGGGCAGAATTCGTGAACAACTTCTTACCGAAGGATAATTGATGTACATAAATATTTATGAACAATGTTTAGGTTTATTTTAGTTTATTTAAAATGTACATAAATATTTTGTTGTAATCAAGCGAACAAACATTAAAAAAATTAAATTTTGTTTTAAAACTTGTTTAGTTACCAAACACCGACGTCTGAGTCTAATTTACACGTCTCATACGTGTACACAATGGTCGTCTTAATGTAACTGGAAATATAACATCGACGGCAATTCTTAAAAACGACATGTAATAGTCATAAAAATGACGGTTTATAATTAATTCATCTTGTATAAATGAATTTTGTACTTATATATTACGTCGGTTAGTATAACCTTATCGACGTCTTAATAATATACAAAGGCGGATATTATTAAACATACGCCTTTGTATATTTAAACAACGTCAGTTATATACACTAAAATGACGTGGTAATACGATAATCCACGTCGGTTATCCAAAAGAAGACGTCGTTTTCTATTAGTTTCGACATCTAATAATGTTATGACGTCCGTTGTGATGTTTAACGTCGTTGTAAAAGCATACAACGTTGGATAGGTCATTTTTCATTTAATTTTTAATGACTTTTATATTTTATTTAATTCCATATTAAATTCAAAACTATATCCAAAAATTAAACTGAAAACTACCAAGCATTGAAATATGGCCTGAAAAATGTAATTTTAGTTTTCAAACTTCAAATGATAACAAAATTCAAACAAATTTAGAGACAAAGCATGGTACTCCTTATACTTTACATAACATAACCCTAAAGTTTATGTGATCCATTGGTGCCCATAAATTCAAAATTATGGCATCCATATTTTAGCCTTCTATTGTAAAAGGCATTGTTGTAAGGAGTCCATAGCAATTTTTGGTTCATTTTTCTCATACTTGTGCATTTTTTTAAAATTATTGTAAAATTTAGGGTTTTTTGAAACGATGCCGGTTTTCTCCCGCTGTTTTTGGTCAACTACATAAACGAAGACTAATTGAATTCGTTTACGACGTCCGTTATGTTTACAACGTCGGTCTTATATAGAAACCGCCGTTGTAAGTAAGCATTAGACGTCCATGTAAGTATTGACCGTCGTCGTTGAGAAACGCGATACTTTAAAATTTTTGATCGCGACCTAAAATTTTCAAAATTTTCAGAATTTTTCTTTAACCCTCAAATAGTTCATTCTCTCTCTTCAACATAAATTTGTCTGAAGGTTTTCGCTCTCTCTCAAGTAGTTTTTATGTTCTCCCAGCTCTCTCTCAATATCCATGTAAGTACAACTCTAGTTCTCTCAGCTCTCTCTCAAGCTTTTGTTATATTCTCTCAGCTCTCTCTCAAAGCATTGGGTACGTAGATTCTCCAAGCTCTCTCTCAAGCAGTTGTTATATTCTCGCAGCTCTCTCTCAATATCCATGTAAGTACAACCCTAGTCCCTTTAACCCTAATCTCTTCTTAAATCCATAAATGTTTTCGTTGGTAGCTATGGGTTCTTAATTGGTAGCTATATTAGGGTTCTTTTATGTTTTGGTGTTTGCATTCTTGTAATAATTGCTCTCTGTTTGGGTTCTTTTATGTTTGTTTGGCCATGGGTTCTTGGAAAAGGAATGGGGATGGGAGATTTAAGCTGTTTTTTTTTTTTTTAACTACGATGACGGTTGACGGATCAAACCGTCGTCCAAATGTTTATTATACGTCGGTTGTTCATTTACTACCGTCGTCTGAGTTTTAAGCCGCAATTGGTAGCCTAAAGATGACTGTTTCTCCATTAAACATCGTCTTTAGGCTACCAGAAGCCCGTTCAAATTTCTGAGTTTGGGTATCTTAATGACGACGGTGACTATAGATGCCGTCGTCTGAATTTATTTTAAACGACGATTATTTTGTTCAAACCGTCGTCTTGTCCATGTTTTATATTTAATTTTCATTTTGTTCTCTGCTATTTGAATGAGGTAGTGTTTCATTGCTGGTCTTTCCCCTTTAATATATATATATATATATGAATTTTATAGAGTGTGAGATGGATAAGTCATGGATGCATGCGGATAGAAGATCGAAGGCATATGAGTTAGGGGTGGAAGGATTTTTGAATTTTGCGTCAGAAAATCTTGGAAATACAACTGAGATTCGTTGTCCATGTGTTAAATGTGGGAATATTCGATTGTTTGGGGTTGGAATTATAAGGGAACACTTATACTTTAATGGAATTGACCAAAGCTATAAGATTTGGAGATGGCACGGAGAACCTTGGGAATGGACTACCAATGCTAGTAGAAATGTGGAAGAAGATGAGCAAAGTAGGTTCAGTTATGTTTCTGAAGAATTAGGGATGGATGAAAATGATTTTGCCAATATTGGATCTGATCCTTATGAGTTTGCCAATGTGATTGGGGATGGCGATGAACCCTTGTACCCTGGTTGCAGTAAGTACACGAAGTTGTCGGCTTTGGTGAAGTTATATAATTTGAAAGCAAAACATGGGATGAGTGATGTTTGCTTGTCAGAATTATTGATACTTCAAGGAGAATTTCTTCCATAAGGAAATACACTACCTTCCTCTATGTACGAGGCAAAAAAGACTTTGTCTGCTTTAGGGATGAGTTATGAGAAAATCCACGCATGTCCCAATGACTGCATTTTGTATCGGAAGGAGTATGAGAATGCAACTAATTGTCCTACTTGTGGTATCTCAGGGTGGAAGGAAACCAAGGATGGGTTCTTGAAAGAGGGTGTGGCAGCGAAGGTGGTGTGGTATTTTCCTCCAATTGCAAGATTTAAAAGGATGTTTCAATAACATAAGACAGCTAAGAGTTTGACTTGGCATGCTGCAAGAAAATCAGTTGACGGTTATATGTCTCATCCAGCGGATTCCCCGTATTGGAAACTTGTTGATGAAAAATGGCCCGACTTTTGTAATGAGCCAAGAAACTTGAGATTGGCTCTCTCATCTGATGGATTCAATCCCCATAGTTCTTTAAGTAGCAGATACAGTTGTTGGCCAGTTATGTTAGTTACATATAATCTCCCACCATGGCTATGCATGAAGCGGAAGTTCATGATGTTGACTATACTGATTTCCAGTCCTAAACAGCCCGGAAATGATATAGACGTCTACTTAGAGCCTTTGATTGACGATTTGAAATCTCTGTGGGATGGGATTAGAGGAGTGTATGATGCCCACATAGGAGAGTACTTTACACTCAGAGCTGCATTACTGTGGACAATTAATGATTTTCCCGCTTATGGAAACTTATCTGGTTGTGTTGTTAAAGGATATAAAGCTTGTCCAATATGCGGCGATGATACACCTAGTCACAGGTTGAAAAATGGCCACAAAATTTGTTACATTGGGCATAGAAAGTGGTTACCAATCAATCATCCATATAGGAGGTAACGTGCAGCTTTTAATGGGAAACCTGAATATGGCATGCCTCCCGAGCCATTAATAGGAGAAGAAGTGCTGCATATGGTTGAAGATATTAATTACATATGGGGCTCGAAAAATGGGGGAAGTGTTGGTGAGAATAATGGTGACAGAGTTTGTTGGAAGAAGAAATCAAAATTCTTTGATCTCGAGTATTGGAAATACCTCCCTGTGAGGCATGCCCTAGATGTTATGCACATTGAGAAGAATGTTTGCGATAGTATCATTGGTACATTGCTAGAGATCCCTGGAAAAAATAAAGATCGGATTGCTGCTCGGTTAGACTTATTGAACATGGGGGTAAAAATTGATTTGCAACCCGAGTATGGAGAAAGACGTACTCGCTTGCCTTCAGGGCCTTGGAATTTTTCAAGAGCAGAGAAGAGAGCGGTTTGCAATTCTTTTTATGGTATGAAGGTTCCTGAAGGTTATTCTTCAAATATAAAAAATCTTGTATCTTTAAAAGATTCAAGACTTATTGGCCTTAAATCTCATGATTGTCATACCTTGATGCAACAATTGCTCCCTGTGGCAATTCGTTCTGTTTTGGAGAAGCCTGCAAGGTATGCAATAACTCGATTGTGCTTCTTCTTCAATGCTATATGTGCAAAGACGGTAGATGTTTCCAAGCTAGATAAGTTGGAAGAAGATGTAGTAGTTACTTTGTGTTTGCTTGAGAAGTACTTTCCCCCTTCTTTCTTTGATATCATGGTTCATCTAGTAGTACATCTTGTTAGAGAAGTTCGTCTATGTGGGCCAGTATATTTTAGATGGATGTATCCGTTTGAAAGATATATGAAAGTGCTAAAGGGGTATGTTCAGAATCGTACTCGTCCCGAAGGTTGCATTGCTGAGCGGTATATAGCTGAAGAAGCTGTAGAGTTTTGTACCGAGCATTTATCTGATGTTAGTACAGTTGGAGTGCCTTCAAGCCAGAATATGGGAGTTTCAAAGCCATTATCAGGGTGCACAGTGAGCTTAGTTGATATGGACTTGTTGAACCAGGCACATCTATATGTCTTGGAGAATACGGAGGAAGTCCTACCTTATATCGAGTACATATGAGTTTAATTTTTCATATGTAGCCATTTTAAATATTATTACTCCTTATGTTTATCTTATATACAAGGGACCGTAATGCGTGTTTTTTTCGTGTCAATTGTAGGGAACATATGATCCACATCAAGGCCACTTATCTGAAATTTAGAAAGAAAACAAAGTGGCTACAAGATAAGCACAATAGCACTTTCATTCAATGGCTACGCTTTAAGGTATATATGTTATTGAATGACATATTGAACTTATTTTACTTTTCTTCTATATATATGTTAGATTGAATTAAGATATATGTTTAATTTGCAGGTTCAAAGTGAATTTAATGGGGAAGACTATAATGGCATATCAGAAAATTTGAGGTGGTTAGCAGCTGGTCCAAGCATGGCAGTGCCATCATATAGGAGCTATCTTATTAATGGTGTCAAATTTAACACCAAGGCACAAGATGATGTGTGAACTGTCCAAAATAGTGGAGTTTATTTACTTGCACATACTATGCAAGTTGCTAGTGCCAAGGATAAAAACCCTATTGTCTCCAATATGGGTTTTTATGGGGTTATTCAAGAAATTTGGGATCTTGACTACCAAAAGTTTAGAATCCCAGTCTTGAGGTGTGATTGGATAGATAACACTTCGGGCCTTGTAGTCGACGAACTTGGATTTACCCTTGTAGATCTTAGTAAAATTGGACATAGGAATGACCAATTTGTTATGGCTTCTCAAGTCAAACAAGTATTTTACGTTGACGACCCAATGCATCGTGGTTGGTCAGTAGTGTTATCAATGCCTAATAGAGAATATAATGATGTTATTGGTGATGATGTGCTAGGTGATATTAGAATTGAGTGTGAGCCATTTTCTAGAGGGATACCAAATGTTGACACATTTAATGACCTAGTGGGAGAGTTTGGGAGTGAGAATATTAGAGATGGGTGTGAAGATATATGGATTGATTGATTGTTGTAATGTATGACATTAGTTATGCAGTTAATTGTATGACATTAATTCATAGCTCTGTATATCATTTTAATTCCGATCACATTTTCATTCTGCAGGCTTTGGGCACGACAAATCAAAAATTAAAAATAATCGGTTAAAGCGGAAAATACGACAGTCAAGTTACAAAAATCGCAAAAAGAGACGTCTACAAAACAACCAACGTCGGGTTTTAACAACCGACGTGGAATGACAACGCAAAAATGAAATAAAAACCGCCATTTGAAAAAGAAAACACGTCGGTTAATTAAAATTCATTTCAAAACGGTTAATAAATATTTCAAACAACGACGGTAAATAAAATAATCAACGACGAACAATAAAGTATAACACGACGGCAGAGTTCAAACCGACGAATTTACGGATATAATCAATTGATGATTAACGTCGTAAAAACATTGTTGCACGTCAGTTATAATTAAACAATTGACGTCTCGGAGAATACACATGTCAAAAAAGGTTATAAAAGAGACTTAACAAAGACTAGCCACGTCATGGAATAAATAAATAACCGACGTAGTAAGGACATAACAACGTCGAATAATTGAATTCTTGGGACATAGTAAAGTATAACCACGACCTACATTTTATAATAACCGAAGTCAAATCCATACCTCAAGGCTTTTCGTTACTTATTAACGACGGTTAAGCTAAAAGCAATGACGTCTCAGAGATTACACACGTCTAAGTGGCTCACAAAAGAGACTTTTAAAATGCCAACCACGTCAAAGTCTACAACCACCGACGTTGTAAAATACTAACAACGTCCTAAAATGTGACTCCTAGGCCATAGTAAATGGATTAAACATGACAGGTATTTTAATTAACCGACGTGTAATGTTAAATCCCCGTCGTTTTTTTTTGTGTTCAAGCCGTCAAAATAATTTTCAACGTTTGTGGTGACCTAAAGGGTCGTGGTTATTATTGTTTTTACGTCAGTTAAAGTAAATATATGTCATGTTATATGTTTTAGACGTCAGTTTTTTTATTTAGTGAACGTAGTATTTGTTAACCATGACGGTTTCTAAGTTTTACACGTCAGTTGTGTTTGATTTAGAGACGTTGATAAAAATATTTACGTCGGTTTTGTAGTTGTTTTTGACATTTAACATTATTTAAACATCTGTGTTTTACTAAAACCGTCGTCTATTATAGTCGAAAGTTCTCTTTTTATGCTTTTATGTATCAAATCGACGTCGGTTTTAGTTTTTTTAATGACGTGTAATATATTAACCACGTCTGTTATTTGCCGTCGTTATTTCATGTGTTAAAAGACGGCGGTCGATTTCTCGTCGGTTGTAAAACATGATACACGACGGTGGATTCCCGTCGTCTATTTTGTTTTTTGTAGTAGTGGTAGATCAACAAAATGACAAGAACTGAGAAAAATCACGACGGTTTATATAGAAACCTTCGTCACATTAAAATTAAAATGAGATCCCAAGATGAATGAAATCTTACCATTGAGATCTTTGGATCCTGATCATAATCGAACCTTTAAAGGGCCCATACTTTCTTACCAAAGTGAGAAAGACAATATTTTAAATACACAAAATCCAAAACGAAACCAGAACTGAACTGACGATGGCAAACTTTGAGAAAGACAATGTTTTGAATGTTAATGATATATGCGTTTTGGTGTCTTTGAGATACACCAAAACGCACACATCATTAACATCCAAATTATTGTCCTCAGAGAGGTCAGAGAGAGCGATGTATGTGTGTTTGTGAGAGAGAGAAGACAAGCCTCCAAAAGAAGCTGGAACCCTAAATGTAAACTGAAACTGAAACAAAGTTCCAATTTATACAATAAATCTTCAAAAACGACGGCGGGCCTTATATAAATACTGCCGTCTAATTGTACAAACCAACGACAGTTATTTATTCAATAACCACGTCGGTTTTTTAGTTGTAGGGACGTTAAAATAAGATTCCCACGTAGTAAGTTGCCGACGTTTATTTCTTATACGTCGTATAATATTTAGTCATAACCACGTCGGTTTGTTCAATTACCGTCGTATTTATTTGATTTATATGTCTACCTTCTCTGTAAACCGCCGTCTTAATTTTTATTGCTTTTTAAGATTAATTTTTTTTTACACTAAAACACTTTGCTAATTTTTTTTTTATACGTCTGCCTTCTCTGTTAGAGAGAAAAGAAAAATCAATTAGATCAAAATTAAACAACTAAACAAGGAAATAAGGAAATACGAATAAAGGAAACTGAGATTACGGGCTTGGTTTTGCAAAATGAAAATCATCAAACATACAGAACTAAGAACACTACCACTACTCTTATTTTTATTGCTTCCAAGGAAAATCACAACGGTTTATATAGAAAACCATCGTCACATGAAAATTAAAATGAGCCCCCAAGAGGTATGAAATCTCACTAGTGAGATCTCTGGATCCTGATCTTACCAAAGTGATGTCGGAAGGTATGGACACTACATATTTATATGGACACTTTGGCTTCTATCCATTTGAAATCTGAAATGTATGGACACTTCAGATTTCAAATGGATAAGAAGCTAAAGTGTCCACATTTGTCTTTCAGATACACAAATAGCAAACACACATCATATTACAAGTAGCGGTGTGAGATAGAGCCAAGGGCAAGAAGAAGTTGGAACCCTAATTGAAAACTGAGAGTTAAAAAACTCGTGAAAAAAATCATATTTAAAAAAATTATCTTAAATATCCTCGTCGGTTCTATTACACGTAGCGACGTCAAATTCAACTAATAGACGTCAGTGGGTAACAATTGGAGAGTATAAATATAAATAACCACGTCATCTCCGTAAACTAAGGCCAACGACTTTTAAAATCAACAATGTCAGTTATGCATAAGGGGTAATGTGTAATACCACTTCTGCAAAAGTAAACTTTTGTCGTGTATTACCAAGAGAACGACGTCGTTTTCGGAAAGCCAAAGTAACCACGTTGGTTTCCTAAAAGGAATGGCCGTTGACTTTCGAAGGACAACGTCGGTTTAGATAAACAAGCGCCGTCATAACCACGTTAGAATTCCAAAAGTCGTTTGGCTTTAGTAATAACCACGTCGGTTCCTACTTATTGCCCGTTGTTATAACAATATACTAGGGCAGTTTTTAATAAAACCGTCGTTGTATTGAACTCTCGGAAAATATATAAACTTTTTCATCACATGACCTAAAGTTCTACATTCTCTCTCACGGATAAAATATCTCAGTTTCCCTATCATTTACCAAAAGCAGTTTCGTAAGCATCATCGTCTGAATCTCGTCATCGTCATCGTCTTCGTCTCCAAATCACCAAAGTTACATCGGAAGGAAACTTTCTTCACACGCCAAAGGTTTTTTCTCAATCTCTTTTCCTTTTTTTCTCTTTCATTTCAAAGAATGAGTCTAGAAACAAGATTCCGTCAAAATGAGGAAATCTTTCACTGGTTTGATTAAATTCATTAGTCCATTACTCTCACGACGCCTGAAGACGACAGTTCTCTCTTGTTTGCGACGTTATAATCAACACACCACGACGGTCGTAAAATCTAACTTAATGCAAACTGCACGACGGTGGTTAATAACCGTCATGGTGTGACAATTAATATGTCGGAAACAAGATAAAACCGTCATCTCATGGGAGAAAGAACTGGCGTTTTTACTGTATCACATCTCAGTAAGACGACGGTTGTCTTTCGTGTTTGACGTTGTAATGTATAAACCTTGTCGGTGCTTAGGCTTAATAACCGGCGTGGTGTATCAATATTTATGTCATGAACGAGATAAAACCGTCGTCCTATTTCCATACATGGTCTCAGAGAACTATTTAATAAGACGTTACTGTTTTCGTGTTACCATCGTGGTTTTGTTTTTACGACGACGGTGTTGTTTTACAACCGTCGTCCTAAATTAAATATCACGGCCGTATTTTTTCCGACGTCTTTTTATTATTCTCACGTCTTTCTGTTTAAATAACCGTCGTTGTTTTTCTTGCAGATTAATTAAAATGGTTTCGAAATCTCAAAACAAGGAAGCTCAAGTGTCAGAGGCTCAAAGGGATGAAGCCAAATCAGTTTCAAAGGCTCAAATGGATGAAGGCAAATCAGTTCAAAGCAAACCCTCGAAGAGGATGAGATTTTCTTCAACCTCCGAGAAAGACCCCAGCACAACCACATTTGTTGAGGAGCCAAAATCGACCTGCGATATCAACACAATGAGCCGTGTTGTGAAGAGGAAAATTCAGAAGATTAAGCCTGTGGTTGAGCTCAATAAAAGGAGCAGACCACATGGAAATGTTGCTGTTGAGATGCAGTCTTACATTGGTGTTTTGGCACGCACCAGAGTACCTGTTGTGGACAAGAAATGGACTCAATTGCCCAAGGACCTGAAGGAGCAGATTTGGGAAGCTGTTCAATTGGCGTATATTAGAGGGGAAGGGTGTAAGAAGATGGTGTTGTCGTCTGCCGCCAAAAAATGGAAGGATTTCAAGTATACCTTAACTAGGCAGTTTATCATTCCATTCGCAAATGACAAGGAGAAGTTAAACGAACCCCCTCACCCTTATAAGTTCATAGAGAAATCTCAATGGGATGCCTTTGTAGCTTCAAGGTTATCCCCAGATTATGAGGCTGTGCATTCTGGGCAGAAACAGAGGAGGGAGAAATACGAGTACAACCATAGGTTGTCTCGAAAAGGGTATGTGGGTTTGGAGGATGAATTAGAAGAAACCATGCTCGGTGAAGAAAGCGATCAATCTCTGCTATGGAAGAAGGCAAGAGAAGATAAAACGGGAAACATCCCTGATCCAAAGGTTGCAGAGAAGGCAAAATTAATCGTCAGTCTCACTAACTCTGTTCTAAATTTGAAAAACATAGTGTTTTATTTTGGTATAGACGTCGCATGTTTAAGTAACCGACGTTATAATTTAAACACCACGACGGTTTCTATTACCACCGTTTCAAATACAATAGCACGTCGGTTTTTGCATGAATTAGACGTCTAGATAGAATTAATACGAAGGCTTAAATTCTGGAGATGGCCATCTTCTTTTAAGTTTACTCACGCACACACTCTCCTCTCTCTGTCTATTTCACTGAAATTTATGGTGCACAATTTCCAGGGCCTTGGAATTTGTCAAGAGCAGAGAAGAGAGTGGTTTGCAATTCTTTCTATGGTATGAAAGTCCCTGAAGGTTATTCTTCAAATATAAAAAATCTTGTATCTTTAAAAGATTCAAGACTTCTTGGCCTTAAATCTCATGATTGTCATACATTGATGCAACAATTGCTCCCTGTGGCAATTCGTTCTGTTTTGGAGAAGCCTGCAAGGTATGCAATAACTCGATTGTGCTTCTTCTTCAATGCTATATGTGCAAAGACGGTAGATGTTTCCAAGCTAGATAAGTTGGAAGAAGATGTAGTAGTTACTTTGTGTTTGCTTTAGAAGTACTTTCTCCCTTCATTCTTTGATATCATGGTTCATCTAGTTGTACATCTTGTCAAAGAAGTTCGTCTATGTGGGCCAGTATATTTTAGATGGATGTATCCGTTTGAAAGATATATGAAAGTGCTAAAGGGGTATGTTCAGAATCGTACTCGTCCTGAAGGTTGCATTGCTGAGCGGTATATAGTTGAAGAAGCTATAGAGTTTTGTACCGAGCATTTATCTGATGTTAGTACAGTTGGAGTGCCTTCAAGCCAGAAGATGGGAGTTTCAAAACCAATATCAGGTTGCACAGTGAGCTTAGTTGATCTGGACTTGTTGAACCAGGCACATCTATATGTCTTGGAGAATACGGAGGAAGTCCTACCTTATATTGAGTACGTATGAGTTTAATTTTTCATATGTAGCCATTTTAAATATTATTACTCCTTATGTTTATCTTATATACAAGGGACCGTAATGCTTGATTTTTTCGTGTCAATTGTAGGGAACATATGATCCACATCAAGACCACTTATCCAAAATTTAGAAAGAGAACAAAGTGGCTATAAGATAAGCACAATAGCACTTTCATTCAATGGCTACGCTTTAAGGTATATATGTTATTGAATGACATATTGAACTTTTAATTTTCTTTCTTTCTATATGTTAGATTGAATTAAGATATATGTTTAATTTGCAGGTTCAAAGTGAACTTAATGGGGAAGACAATAATGGTGTATCAGAAAATTTGAGGTGGCTAGCAACTGGTCCAAGCATGGCAGTGCCATCATATAGGAGCTATCTTATTAATGGTGTTAAATTTAACACCAAGGCACAAGATGATGTTCGAACTGTCCAAAATAGTGGAGTTTATTTACTTGCACATACTATGCAAGTTGCTAGTGCCAAGGATAAAAGCCCTATTGTCTCCAATATGGGTTTTTATGGGGTTATTCAAGAAATTTGGGATCTTAACTACAAAAAGTTTAGAATCCCAGTCTTGAGGTGTGATTGGATAGATAACACTTCGGGCCTTGTAGTCAACGAACTTGGATTTACCCTTGTAGATCTGAGTAAAATTGGACATATGAATGACCAATTTGTTATGGCTTCTCAAGTCAAACAAGTATTTTATGTTGATGACCCAATGCATCGTGGTTGGTCGGTATAGTTATCAATGCCTAATAGAGAATATAATGATGTTATTGGTGATGACGTGCTAGGTGATATTAGAATTGAGTGTGAGCCATTTACTAGAGGGATACCGAATGTTGGCCCATTTGATGACCTAGTGGGTGAGTTTGGGAGTGAGAATATTAGAGATGGGTGTGAAGATATATGGATTGATTGATTGTTGTAATGTATGACATTAGTTATGCAATTAATTGTATGACATTAATTAATAGCTCTGTATATCATTTTAATTCCGATCACATTTTCATTCTACAGGCTTTGGGCACGACAAATCAAAAATTAAAAATACTGGGTTAAAGTTGAAAATATGACGGTCAAATTACAAAAATCGCAAAAAGAGACGTCTAAAATATAACCAACGTCGGGTTTTTACACTCCACGTGGAACACCAATGCAAAAATTAAATAAAAACCGCCATTTGAAAAAGAAAACACGTCGGTTAATTAAAATTAATTTAAACACGGCTAATAAATATTACCAACAACGACGGTAATGAAAATGATTCATGACGTAGACTTAAGAATAACACGACGGAATAGAGCTCAAACCGATGAATTTAAGGATAACACTACTTCCACCGATTGATAATTACCGTCGTAAAAACAATGTTGCACGTAAGTTATAATAAAATAATTGACGTCTTAGAGAATACACAGGTCAAAGGGGGTTATAAAAGGGACTTATCAAAGACCAATCACGTCAGGGAATAAACAAACCACCAACGTAGTCAGTTATATAACAACGTCAAATAATTGGATTCTTTGGACATAGTAAAGTTCTTAACCACGACCTGTATTTTACAATAACCGACGTGCCAGGTTAAATTTTTCAAACGTCAGTTTTTTTAACGAAAGTGATGTCTAACCTTGTCCAAAAGTGTATTTTTATATGTTAAATTTGCCATGTTATATGTTTTAGACGTCAATTTTATTATTTAGTGAACGCAGTATATGTTAACCGCGACGGTTTCTACCTTTTACACGTCGGTATTCTTTCAAGTAGAGACGTGGATAACCTTTTTTACGTTGGCTTTTTGGTTGTTCTTGACATTTAACATTCTTTAAACGTCTGTGTTTTACTAAAACCGTTGTCTAATATAGTCGAAGTTTTCTTTTTAAGCTATTTATGTATGAATTAGACGTTGGTTTTATTTGTTTTATGACGTGGAATGTCTTAACGACGTCAGTTATTTGCCGTCATTATTTTATGTATTAAAAGATGGCGGTCAATTTCACGTCGGTTTGAAAACATGCTACACGACGGTGGATTCCCGTCGTCTATTTCAATTTATGTAGTAGTGACGACTATTTTAAACTTTTAAACGATTTTCTTTTACTCTGATTGCACTTCATATTTTGTCTCTCTTAATGTTATTTTAGCTATACTGAAAGTTGGATCGGATCGAAGTATGCATGAAACCATGTACTGGATCTGGAACTGTCCTTGTGTAATAATGGTTTCTAAAAGCCAATCATATGATGTAATCTTTTAAGGATATTTCATGTATTAGACTTATGTTTAATCCTCTTAAAGGGCAAGTTTATTGTTTATTAGTAAATGTCTCATTAACAGTTACACGTGCTTAAACAATAAGTCCAAGGGATGTGAGATAGAGAGAAAATAATCTAAGGAAGCTAGATTCAGGAGACCTTTCCTCTATTATCTTCATGCCCTAAATGTTCCTAGTCATAGGATTGTCAAATGGGCACTGACAATCCGGAAAGACCGGTACATGCTATGTCTTCTCAATTGGGAGGATGACTGGTATCAAGTCATTCGTGTGGAGACACTAAGACAAGTATGTAGGTGCTCAATAGAGAATGAGTTCACTGAACGCGATCAAACGAGAGTTTCTTGTATGGAAATTTTACTTATATGTTAAACAAGAAACTCCAAGTTGCAATAATGCAAATTAGTCCTTAGACCTGATGCACCATGGTTGTCTTGTGGGAAGGTTGTGGATCTTTGATGATGCTATAAAGACATATCCTAATCACGAATGTGTTACAAGCATTGTTGGGATTCACGATTAACTCATGGGGACATGTGAGTGTACAACATGGAATCTCTATCCTTCAGTAAAGAAGGAGAATGCTCGGAAGATATGATTAAGCAAATCTCTGATCAGAGTATTCGGTATGACTTAGAAGGATGTTCTTGTCACACTAATACAAATCATATAAGACGTGACAATCTCATTAGGGGTTTTGACATGCACCATGCCCTAGTAAGGAGATTAAAAGCATTGTAATAGGGAAGGACCGTATTGCATTGTAATTCCAACTGAATAGGTTCTCTGCTTATTCTACTTAGCTTGGATATCCATGACATGCTGCTAGGTGTCACTCATGGATGGCGGAAGCCCTAAGGACTAATGATCCTAACTAATAGGGAGAATTAAAAAGGGGTTTTAATTCACAATCAATTACGAAGAGTTCAAATTGCCCTCGACCTTGCTAATTAGAACCTAATGGATCGCACACCGTTAAACTTGAGTTATTTGAGAAACCGTTATGGAGATGATGAATTGAAGAGATCAATTAAGCTTTGTTAATTGGTTAAGGCAAAATTAATTATGGATTTAATTTAAACGACACGTGATGTCGGAATAGGCTTCAAACAGGAATTTTGAATTCCGGACTCATTGGGCTTTATCCTTTTGGACATGGAGATTGGGTTGTATGACAACATAAATTAAATTGAGCCCAAGATGCCCAATTTCAAGGGATGGACGTTCATATGGGCTTTTGGTTGCTAGAGTCAACTTGTTGACTCAAGAAAAAGATGACTATCATCTTTTTGAAGCCTAAGGGGTCATTAGTGAAAAACAAGAGAGAGAAAGAAAGCTCTAGTCTTCCAAAAACTCTCTCTACCCTTTCATACCATCTTAGTGAGGGATCACTAGCTAGCATCATCCTCTCACTAAGCTCATCATATTCTTCTCAAGCTCTAGTTGGTGAAGAGACTTAGAGGTTACCTATTTTGGTGACTTTTGGAGAACCTCCTAAGTTGAAGTTTTGAAGGAGTCATTCAAGCTTCAACAACAAGGTGGAGATTTTGAAGGAGCCATTCAAGCATCAACAACTTTGGTGGAATTCGATCATCAGGTTGAAAGCACGCACCAAGGGTAACTCCTCCTTCCAATCTTACTAGAAGTATGTTCTAGGAAAGTAGTACAACTATCACTTGGCTTAAAAGATTCATGGGAAAAGCTGTTGTTTTTGAACTCATAGATGCATGCTTAAGCTTCCGTTGCCATGATTTTATTTATCTATGTTGATGTTCAAATGAAACTCATGATTTTCTAAAGGTTTCCTTCAAGTGGTATCAGAGCCAAGGTCAAGTGATAAGTTGTACCATTTTGGGTTTTTGTTTATGAATATGGGTAAAAGTTCTTTGTGGCATAAATGTTATGTGTTGTGATGCCTTGATTGTTTCATTTTGAAAAGTCTTGCATCTTTAAGTGTTATAGATGTTTTAAGAGAAGGCATTAAAGTTTGAACACATGGGTTAAAAGGGGGTTTCGGCCATATTGGATTTCGGGGGTTTTTGTGATGTTTCAATGCTAGCTTGAGCATTGTAAAATTTCTATGTTGATAGCCACTTTCATCTCCACGAAATTTGACACTTAAAAGTATGATTTTTGTGTTATGTGTGTTCTTGAGTTCATATGAATGTTCTTGTGAGTTCATAAGATGAATGCATGTGTTCTAGTTTTTGATCCATTTTAGTGGGATTCAATTTCGAAATTGTGTTGGTCTTGATTTGAATGAGGACATTGACCTTGGTTATCCAAGATTCCATGTCCCCTTGTTCCCTTAGTCAAAAGCATGCTCCTCTAGTTTTTAGAAAATTAGAATATCAAGACATAGGCATGCCTAGTGTGCCATTGGTCTTTGGGATTGTTTCCTTGGTTGAAGGATTATTCCCTTGCCTAGGAACTTGTTTGCATGGAAGACCACTCTCTTGGTCTTAGGATTATTCCCTTGCCTAGGAACTTGTTTGCATGGAAGACCACTCTCTTGGCCTTAGGATTATTCCCTTTCCTAGGAACTTGTTTGCATGGGAGACCACACTCTTGGTCTTAGAAATGTTTCCTTGAAACTTGATAAGGCATGTTTGATCCATTTATGGGACAAACCAACACTCTCATGCATGTCACATACACACAGACACTTCACATGGGCGGCCCCACCTTGGAATCCTCTTGGATTCCTCATGCAATTATATTATTTGTTTTGGACTTCTATGCAATTACTTTACTTTGCGGTTTGGTCCTTGAGTCTTTAATTAATTGCATACTTAACCCCACGTTTTGAACTAGGCCCATATACTAAAAACCCAAAATGTTTAAGTTGCATTCTAAAGTTCAATTATTTTAATTTGATTGAAGTAGTTGAAAGGATGATTATGGACTAAGACCCAAATTGAAATCGAACTATGTGATTGGCTGACTATCAATTTGATTGAACCATGGGATGTGATTTATTCGTTTATTGGGCTTGTATTTAATATGGTTTAATTCTTTTGTTAAAGAGGCTTGCATGTCTCTCTTTTTTCTTTTCTTATGTAATTGTTAAAGAGGCTTGCATGTCTCTCCTTTTTTTTTCTTTTCTTATGTAATTGTTAAAAGGCTTGCATGCCTTTGCTTTTCATATTATGTAAGCTAAAGGAGAAGAAGAAAGAAGGAGATGAAGTCCAAGGCTCAAGTTAGATGGGCCTCAAGCCCGATTAGGATTGCATGTTTAATTAGTTAAACGCGTAACTAAAATAAATCACCCTCCCTAGACCAAGATCCAACATTTGGCTCATGTTGGATCAAATATTAAAAGTCGATAATCATCCTAAGGGCCTAAGATAACTATATGTCCAAAATTCAAGAATGCAAAATTTTCATTAGTAGTGATAGATACTCCTTGATTTCTAAAACAAATAGTGGGAGTACCATATGCTACTAACAAATTGGACCAATAGTTATGATTGGACCAAATTTTATTTTAATGAGATTGAAATGAATGTTGTATGATGAGACCTAAAACTCCCTCAACCAATAATAATATTAAGTTGATAAACGGAGAGGTATTTTGAATATATTTTCGTGGCCTTCCACCATTGTGGACCCTCATCAATTATAACCAATACACCGTGCTTCACCCTAATATGAGGAACACAAAGTATGTGTTTATTTTGAAAGGGCTCATTTCAAAACATTTGATGTTGTGAATGTAGGCAACGAGTAATGCCAATATTCTATTATGATGAAGTGTTGCTTGAACCCCTACACTCACCGGAATGGTGGGCATGACTTAACTAGTACAATGGTACCTCACGATAACATTTGGGGGTGCACATTTGCTAGAGGCCAAAGTGATGGGTAATCACATCATGATGTGAATGGATAAGAGTACTCTCTTTTCACCATTCAAGCAAACCAATATTCTATTATGATTTGGCAAGCTTGATGGTGGTTGAGCCTCCCATCCCCACTAAGAGTTGAAACTAAACTCTCGGATTCCATTTGAGGGATATGGAATTTGCCAAAAATAGTGGGAGGTGCCATTTGATTTAAAAGACCCGAATCATTGGGTTTATAAAAGCAATCTAATTTAAATTTCCGTATGTTATGTAGATATGTCTGGAACCGCGCTCGCCAAAATTCTTAACAAACATTGCCTTGAGGGGCACAATTTCCCGGAATGGTTCCGAAATCTCAAGATCATTTTGATCTGTGAGAAAATTGCATACGTGCTTGATAAGCCGTTCCCTCATCAACCTCCTGGTGATGATGTCACTGAGGAGGAACATGCTCAATATGTTAAGCACATACAAGATGACACACAAGCTAAATGTTACATCCTTGCTTCCATGAACTCTGAGCTTCAGAAGCAACATGAACACATGGATTGTGCAATTGATATGATCGCTCACCTACAAGAGCTGTATGGTGAGGGTACGCGTAACAGACGATTCAGTGCTGTCTGTGAGCTTGTGAAGACCAAGATGGTCAAGGGAGCACCGGTCCATCAGCATGTACTGAGGATGATTGGACTCATCGAGCAGTTGGAGAACTTAGGAACTCCACTGGATGGGGAATTGGCCCAAGACTTTATCCTTGCATGACAGGACCCGACCCAAATTCCACTTTGAAATCTGAGCCGAACCCTGTGCGTGTCCGACACCTGGCAAGTGCCGGCCACAAATGAACTAATTGCCCTTCTAGTCAAGCTTCACTTAAAATTGGGGTTTGACTTTTGCCGAAAAATTTCAGCAGAGTCTCCCCTGCGATTAGACCAATCCCAAGATTACACCTGTCAAACATGCATATAAGAATATACACCAACTGCCAGCATACAAAAATTTACATACTAACAGTTAGACAAGTGTTCTAGGGCAATATCAGAGCTCTACACAAAAAAGATTACAAGTATAAAATAATTATACAAGACCCTACGCTGTCAAGGGATGTGGCGGAAGATGGACTCGGCCCGATGGTGGCTCACAGTGCACGCTTACTGCCTGGGGGCGCAAAACATTTAAAGGGTGAGTGGACCAGAAACAAAGCTTTAGAAAAATAGCATATATACATACTAACCCCACTGTAAAAACTGTTATAAAACTAACTCATTTCTTATATAAATACGCGTACTGGAATCACTGTATTCATATCTATATATATATATAATCAATCACATACTTGATCAAACATTAAATCATTGAAAGCATTGAAATCAACTTTTAATCTACCACCTAGGTGTACCCATTTATTGTTTTGTCAATTCCATATAATCCGTCAATTCCTTAGTTCCGTCAATTCCTTATGTTTCCGTCAATTCCTCTATAATCCGTCAATTCCATTCTCGTGCCGCCGAAGTGACACATTCTCTCAGACTTCGGTGACGCAAGGTCAACCCAAACCGCAATCTCGCAGGATTCAGGGGACACTAGGTCAACCTGATCCGCAATTTCGCACCTCACGGTCTGGGCGTCCCCGCAACTTGTGGGGCAGTGTCAAGCATGTTGACCTAACCGAAGGCAACAGGGTGTCCGTCGACACCATTATAACCGAAGGCAACTGGATGTCCGTAGACATCATCATGACCGAAGGCAACCATTTAAATCCGAAGGCAACATATTTACCGATGGCAACCTTAATCAATCTTGGGTACCTATGGTGGTTTCTAAGAAAAATATAGTTTCAGAAATAATTTAACGAGAAATAAAATAAATTCTTATTTGACTCTGAACTCTGCTGCCCTTTTATTTGTTAACTATCCAAAACTCTAGTATGCCAAAATCTCTAGGCACTCTCAACTCGGCAGCATGTAAAATATAAAAATAAAACATAAAACATATAAAAGCGATAAATCAAGCTATTAAAACTCTGATCAATGAATAAACTTATTCAAGATCAAGTAATAATATTAAATTGCATAAATTCATTTATGAAAACAAAAAGGTCCACTCACAGATACTCTGAGCTAGTTGGACCCTTTGAAGGTCTCTCCTGCGGGTCACCTGGTGCCCGGGTGCCTGTATAACCATCACAATATTTTATTAAAAACTCTGCTCAGTAATATAATATTAAATTAAAAACCCTGACCCCGGCTCCTAAAAGTGCGTGCATCACTTTAAAGGTCATTCTTATGCTCACACAAGCTTTTCTCTCAAAGGGCACGATTTAAAAGTACCTAGGGACTCAAAAGCGATAAAGTCCCAAAAAGTCAACTCGGGACCCCGTGGGGTCCACGACCTCAGAATTCTGATCCGATCGTTCCTAGAGGTTCCAAAAGGCCTAGGACACAAGTCCTGAAAGTTTGGTCTCGATCGGACGGTCAGATTGCTCACGATCGCACGATCAGATTGACAAACGATTTTCCGTAAACCTAGACCTAGGGTTGGCTTTTTCAGAGCATCCTGGACTTCGATTTATAATCCGTCAAATCCTACACGATCCTTAAAATACCTAGATCAACATACTCGAGTTTGGCTTTGATCCAACGGTTTGAACGTATTGAATCTGGAAAATGCACACTATGCGAGATCCGTTCAGGGTTTAAACGTTATCCAAATTGAGATCCGCGAAATCCTATGCGCTCGTGAGGACACGAGGATCAATCTAGTACCAAGAGTGGCTCCTGTTACCTGGTCCATGCGCCGCCCACGCACTGGCAGCGCGTGGGTGTGCCTAACAATTTCCGGTGACTGGGTTTTCTCCACAACGTCGGCCCAAACTCCTATACTAAGTAATATACCCTATTTGGAACCACTTTTGTTCTTGGACTATGGCCAAAAAGTGGCCGGAAGTGACTGAAAACGGCGACGCAAAACCGGCAATAAGTCAACTCGTAAATCAACCTGTCAAACTTCAAAATCTCTGCAAACCTACCCAACCAACAGCTAGAGCATGAAAATCAGTCGAAAAACCATACCTAATTCATCCGATTTGGTGGCCGGAGGAGGGAGAACGAGAGGTTTGAAATTCGGAGAAAAACCAGCCAAATCCGAGCTGTTTCCAGTGGCTGGAGCTGTCGACGGAGGCGGCGCAGGTCGGGGGTGCGACGGCAAGGTCCGGCTGGCGTGTTGGGTCTGGTCCGGTGGGCTGGGGTGGTCAGCGCCGGTGGTTATGGGGGTTTGGGGTGTTGGCTGGAGCAAAAAGAAAAACAGGGGACGGGGTGTGCGCGAGGAAGAAGAGAGAGTGAGGAGAGAGAGGGAGAATCTGATTTTAAAATCTGATTTTTCCCAAAATTATTATTTTGCCCTTTTTCTTAATTTCCTCGTAATTTCCTCGTTACAAGTCCGATTCGAGTTCACAACGTGTCTACGGACTCGTTTCGTTGCGCTCTATGCAACGGTATGAGTGGATTTCCCAAATTCTTTCCCGGTCAAAAAGTCAACTTAAAACCTAATAAAATATTCTAAGGGCATTATGGTCTTTTCCTCCATTAAATTATTAATTAAATATTAATTAAGGTTTGGGTTGTTACATTGCATCCCTCTCATACCAATTCTCCCAGTTTGTAATGAACTACAACATGGGAAAAATGGACCAAACTCTTGCTGAGTTGTTGCACATGCTGGTCATAGTTGAAAAGACTTTCAAAAAGGAAAGTGGGAGTGGGATTGTGGCTGCCTTCGAGAAAAGCTCTTCTTCGTCTACTAAACCTAAGCCTAAAACCAAAGGCAAAGGCAAGGGCAAGGGAAAGGAGAAGAAGACTACTGTAGTCAAACCCGAGGGTAAAATCACCAAAAAGAAGGCAAAGGAGCCCAAAGGAATATGCTTTTACTGCAATGAAAATGGGCACTGGAAGAGGAACTGCAAGAAATTTCATGCAAGCCTGAACAACAACAAACCTCCAGGAGGTACTATTCTTGTTCTTGAATCAATTCTAACAGTTAGTTCTTCTACTTGGATATTTGATTCAGGCGCTAGCCAACATGTTTGCAATTCCTTGCAGGGGCTGGTGGGAAGTAGAAGATTGAAGAAGGGAGAGATGGTGCTACGTATTGGAAACGGCACAAGAATATCTTCTAAAGCTGTTGGCACCTACCTTCTCAAACCACCATCAGGAGAGGTTTTGGAATTAAAAGATTGTCTTTATTTTCCTGCTTGTATTAAGAACTTAATCTCCATCTCTATGCTTTTAAGAGATGGGTACTCAGTTATGTTTGACAAACTAAGTTGTTCTTTATATTTGAATGGATGTGTAATTTGTTATGCTCATATCATAGATGGCCTCTTTCATTTACAATTGAATGGTAGTGTTAACTGTTTAGAAGGTAATGATGCATCGAGGCCTAAAAGGCCAAAAGATGATACCAATCCTACAAAAATGTGGCATTTAAAACTTGGGCATATCAACCAAGACAAAATTCACAAGATGGCCAAAGATGGATATCTTGGACCGTTGGGTTCAGAACCAATGCCAACTTGTGAGTGTTGTCTAAAGGGTAAGATGTCTAGGTCTCCTTTCTCTGGCAAAGGGGAAAGAGTCACTGAACTGTTGGGGTTGATCCACTCTGATGTATGTGGGCTGTTGCGTAGATACAGCTGCACCAAAATGGATTCAGCTGCATCCTCAACTTGTGATACTCGCAAGTGCACGAGCCGTTTGGTAGTATAGCATATGTAAGTGCGAGGTCGATCCCACGAGGATTGGTGATTGAATGATCCAATTCATTTTCCCTACACAAAACATAAATGAAAAAGAAAGGAAATAAATAAAACAAGGAAGAAAGAAAATAACTAACTCAAGTAGATAAGTTCCCAAGTTCAATTAGATTAATGGATTGATTCTAGCTAATGTATGATTAAGCCATGGTGTGTGGTCATAACCTTGTGTTCCTAATTCCCTAATTTGATCATTTGTTGTCTAACCTAAAATTAAGCATTAGGAACCCATTAAGCATAGAAGAACAATTTAAACAACCAAGCATGTATCTAATCCCTGTTGTCGAATGTCCATACATACTCTTCCTATTCATAGTTCAATTCGAATTAAAGCATGGTGTATACTCTTAATTCAAACCAAGATAGCTAACATGCAAGCCTAAATGGTGATCAATCATTCAAACTAGCATATTAACTTATAAGCATAATGAATAAGAACAAAAATAATAATTGAAACTTGGAAACTAATCAAACTTGAAACTAAAGAAAAGAATTTACATAACAATGAAAATTAAGTAGAACTTGGAAAAACTTAAGGAGAATTTCAGCACAAATATTTCATTACTACAATTGAAAACTAGAAAATGAAACTAAGAGAATTTGAGGGAGAGAAGGGAAGGGAGCTCTAGAGAAGTGTTTGAGAGCTCCCCCCCTTGGGGTGTGTTTACAAGCTTAGAGAACTTCCCTATTTATAGGCCTAGGGGAAGTGAAAATCTGAATTCAATATGGCTAATGCATACAACACTTGTTTTATAAAATCTGAAATGGTTGATGCACTTGTATTAGAAAATCTAAATTGGGTGATGCACTTGTATTAGAAAATCTTGAATTGGTTGATGCACTTCACCAATAGATCCCACCAGCAGCCCTAGCTCATCTTCATGTCACCATGACCAAGCTTCCAACCAGAAATGATAGCTCATACCTAGCTCACCATGACCAAGCTTCCAACCAGAAACAATAGCTCATCCTGAGGTCAGCATGACCAGCAACTTCAAGGGCTTACGAATTGGGCTTCCCTTAAGCAAATTAAGACTTTAAGCACTCAAACTTGAAGTTCAGAATGTCTTCTTTCCAACCATATATCATTTGGGCCAATCCAAGGTCGGAGGAGGAAGTTAAGGCCAAAACAAATTGCTAACTCATTTTCCGCGCTGATAAGATCCATCCTGAGCATGGTTCTGTGTTTGCTAGGTAACGTACTCCAGATTTATCCAATGGGGCTGACCTTTGGATATGTTATAGTACACACCAATTGGAACAACTTTCATGAAGAATGTGGCCTCATTCGAGCTATGTAGGTTGTTGAAACAAAGCTTGCAATATGACCTACGGAACTGGACTGGCAGGGGGCTGTAGCCAAAAATGAGTTTGTCTTTAAGCTCTTCTTCCCTTCATCCAAATTAGGCCTTAACATGCTTGAATTGCATGAATTATGCTCTCATGCTCCTTTGGCCTACAAAACACACAAAGGGAGGCAAATAACATAGAAATCTAGGAAACTAAGCAACAGAAGTAAGTAAATAGGGCATGTATATGTATGAAATTATGAGCTTAACATGGGCCTATGTCCACATCATCAAGAGGAGGCTTCTCATATTTTATAACATTCACCGACGATCACTCTCGGTTGGGCTATGTTTATCTCATAAAGCATAAGTCCGAATCCTTTGAAAAGTTTAAGGAATTCAAGAATGAGGTTGAGAAGCAAACAGGAAAGAGTATAAAGATTCTAAGATAATATCGAAGAGGTGAATGCTTGAGTACAGAGTTTCTTGATTATCTCAAGGAACATGGCATCATTTCACAATGGACTCCACCGGGGACTCCACAACTCAATGGAGTTTCTGAACGAAGAAATTGAACCTTGATGGACATGGTTCGTTCCATGATGAGTTACACTGATTTACCTATATCCTTTTGGGGATATGCACTCCTCACTGCAATTTACTTGCTAAATCGAGTGCCTTCCAAGTCTATCTCGAAGATCCCATATGAATTGTGGTTTGGCAGAAAGCCAAGTCTTAATCATGTTAAGATTTGGGGTTGTCCTGCATATGTCAAAAGACCTGATGCAGATAAGCTTGAAGCTAGGTTTGTTAAGTGTAGATTTGTTGGGTATCCTAAGGAAACCCTTGGATACTACTTCTATCAACCCAACAAACAAAAGGTGTTTGTCGCAAGGTCCGCCAAATTTCTTGATAGAGAATTTTCTCTAGATGGGTCAAGCGGAACAGAGATAGAAGTCAAAGAAATGTCTAGTGAGCCACAAATCACCACTCAACAATCTGACAATTCAATTCCTGAACCTCAAGTAACACAAGCTCCACGTAGATCTAGTAGGGTGATCCAACCACCCCAAAGGTATGGGTTGCTTCATGACATCATTGGTGGGTTACATCTCCTTGGTGACAACGAAGAAAAGGATGATCCCTCTAACTATACTGAGGCTATGTCTGACATTGACTCAAAGAAATGGCAGGAAGAGCCATGAAATCCGAGATGGATTCTATGTATACCAACCAAGTCTGGACTCTAGTCGATTTGTCACAAGGCATTGTACCTATTGGAAATAAATGGATCTTCAAGAGGAAGATAGGCTCGGACGGTAAAGTGGAAACCTACAAAGCTAGATTAGTAGCTAAGTGTTAGAAATGTGCCCTAAGAGCCAGTACATTTGATGTAATCTCCTTAGAATACATTTCGTATATGATATATAAAGGGCAAACTTATTTGTTATCTTTTACATCGTCTAAAGAAACAAATGTCCAGGGTATGCTAAATAAGAGATAAAGTAATCTAAAGAAGATTAGATTTGGGAGACCTTTAATCTCTAACTGTAGCATCCCAAAATATTCCTAATCATAGGTTATCAAATGGGCATTGATAAACCGTCAAGATTAGCACACATTATGTATGCTCAATTGGGAGGATGGTTAGTCTCAAACCATTTGTGTAGTTGACACTAATACAAGTATGTGGGTGCTCATTAGTGAATGAGTACATTGAACGCGATCAACCGTAGTTCTCATATGGAGTATTTATCTACATGTCAAATGAGAACTCATAGTTGCAATAATGCAAATTAGTCCTTAGACCTGAGACATCATGGTTGTCCTGTGATGCGTTATTGATCTTTGATAGCTCTTAAAGGCAAGCCGTAAAAGATTTGTCTTAAGTGTTGTTGGGATCTCTTAATTCGTCATAGGGGCATGTGAATGTACAATAAGGAATCTCTACTTTCGATAAAGAAGGAGAATGTTTCAAGATGTGATTCAGTAAATCTTTGGCCAAGTATTTTGAGCTTGATTTAGAAAGTTGTTCTTAATCATGTTCTTTTGAATCACATGAGGTTATAAATCATATAGATTATTATAAATAAACCCAATCCTAGACATGTATTTATAAAAAAACCCACACACTATTTAAACATAGAAACACACCCAAAATCAACCCCAAAATCAACAATTGTATATTTTTTGGGTGTGTTTATAAATGGGTTTTGAGTGTGTGTAATGATGGGTTTTGGGTGTGTTTATAAAGTGTTTTGGGTGTTGGGTTTTTTTATAATTTCAGCCCACATTTTGGGTGTTTTAGTGAAACCCCCTAAATCATATTAGGGGTTTGACATAAACAATCCGCACCCTAATAATATGATTTGAAACATTGTATAAGAGATGGACCGTATTGCATTGCAATTCCAACTGAATAGGTTCTTCATCTATTCTGGTTAGCTTGGGTAGCCTTGATATATTGCTAGATGTCACTCTTGGCTTGTGGAAGTCCTAGGATTGATTGTGATCGATCCAAATAAAGGAAGAATTAAAAAGGGGTTTTAATTCCAGTTGGTTAGAAAGAGTTCTAATATTTTCCCACTGCCTTGCTAATTAGAACCTAATGGATCGCACACCTTAAATGGTTAACTTTGAGTAATACAAATGAGAATGAGGAAATCAATTTGATTGATTTGATGTGGATGATTTACTACATGTAAAAAAGTATTTGGGCCTCGGTAATAGTTAACGGGAAGCCCAAATGGTTGGGTATCAAGCCTAAGGGCTTAAGACAACTAAATATTATGGTTTAAGTGTCATAAGGCCCAATTTTGGAAGCCCAATGGGATTTGGCCGAAATTGCTTAAGTGAATGTGTATGGGAATTGTTTCCATAAGCTCATTTTACACACAAACACAATCCAACATCAACCAAATGGGTTTGGGAGATCAAAGAGAGAAAAAAGAGAGTTTTCAAGAGTGAAACACTTTCATCTTTCATAGTGGTTTAGATTGAAACCAATCTTGAGAATCTTGCACTAGCATCCAAGTATTCTCAAGATACTTCTTCTCATCTCAAGGTTCCATTGGTGTGGAGACTTAGAGGCCATATACTTTTGTGGCTCACATGGAGGAGAAAGATCAAGGAGCAAAGATCAAAGATCAAAGAGAAGATCAACAAAGAGGAAATCATCAAGAGAAGACCAAACACAAATTGGTTCATATAATTGCTTCAAGGGTAATTAGATCTTATCATTTCTCTTGAATTTTCATTTATGAAAAACATATCAATGTTTATGACTTAAGATACTTGGAAGAAGTTTTGGTTTTGAATTTAAACAACCACCTTAGACTTCCGCTGCGATTAATTTGATTAAATGCATGTTTAATATTCAAATGAACTTTGGAAAAATGTTTTGAAATTCCTACACTAAGGGCTACAAGCAAAGAGAAGTGATAGACTATGAAGAAACCTTCTCGCATGTAGCCATGATAAAGTCCATTCAAATTTTGCTTGCAATAGCAGCACATTACGATTATGGGATTTGGGAAATGGACGTCAAAACGGCCTTTTTGAATGGTCACCTTCAGGAAGAACTTTATATGGATCAACTTGAAGGGTTTGTGTCTAAAATTGAGTCTCATAAAGTATGCAAGCTACAAAGGTCCATTTATGGACTAAAGCAAGCTTCTAGGAGTTGGAACCTTCATTTTGACGAAGCAATCAAATCGTTTGATTTCTCACAGAATGGTGATGAACCATGTGTTTACAAAAAGGTTAGTGGGAGTGCAGTCGTATTCCTAGTCTTGTATGTGGATGACATACTGCTATTTGGAAACGACATTGGAATGCTCTCCTCTGTGAAAATGTGGCTGTCCAAAACCTTCTTTATGAAAGATTTGGGAGAAGCATCCTATATACTTGGAATTAAGATTTATCGTGACAGATCTAGAAAACTTATTGGATTGTCCCAATCCTTGTATATAGATAAGGTGCTAGGAAGATTCAATATGGAAGATTCCAAGAAAGGTTTTCTTCCTGTAAGACATGGAATTCACCTTTCTAAGGCCATGTGCCCTAAAACTCCCGAAGAGATACAGCGCATGAGTAGAATCCCTTATGCATCAGCAATTGGGAGTCTCATGTACGCTATGTTGTGCTCGAGGCCTGATATTAGTTATGCAGTAAGCATAACAAGTCAATATCAATCAAATCCAGGTTCAGAACACTGGGCAGCTGTCAAGTGTGTCCTAAAATACTTAAGAAGAACAAGGGACATGTTCCTAGTTTATGGAGGAACATCAGAGTTGCAGATGGAAGCTTACACCGATTCAGATTTCCAGTCTGAAGTTGATGACAGAAAATCCACCTCTGGATATGTCTTCACTCTGAATGGCGGAGCGGTCAGTTGGAGGAGCTATAAGCAAAGTACTACAGCCAATTCCACTTCTGAAGCAGAATATATAGGAGCGTCTAAAGCCGCCAAAGAAGCTGTTTGGATGAGAAAGTTCATCTCCGATCTCGGAGTGGTTCCAACCATAGCATTACCAGTACCCTTGTACTGCGACAATAATGGGGCAATAGCTCAAGCAAAGGAACCAAGGTCTCATCACAATTCCAAACACATTGAGAAGCGCTTTCATAAAATTCGAGAATATATATCTCTCGGAGAAGTCAGCATCCTCAAGGTAGCTTCGGCAGATAACGTAGCAGATCCACTAACTAAGCCTATGACTCAGCTACAATTGGATCGACATCTTGAGAAGATGGGTATCAGATACATGGCTGATTGGCTTTAGAGTGCAAGTGGAAGATTGTTGGAAATATGCCCTAAAAGCCAATCATATGATGTAATCTTTTAAGGATATTTCATGTATTAGACTTATGTTTAATCCTCTTAAAGGGCAAGTTTATTGTTTATTAGTAAATGTCTCATTAACAGTTACACGTGCTTAAACAATAAGTCCAAGGGATGTGAGATAGAGAGAAAGTAATCTAAGGAAGTTAGATTCAGGAGACCTTTCCTCTACTATCTTCATGCCCTAAATGTTCCTAGTCATAGGATTGTCAAATGGGCACTGACAATCCGGAAAGACCGGTACATGCTATGTCTTCTCAATTGGGAGGATGACTGGTCTCAAGTCATTCGTGTGGAGACACTAAGACAAGTATGTAGGTGCTTGTTGCGTAGATACCAGCTGCACCAAAATGGATTAAACTGCATCCTCAACTTGTGATACTAGCAAGTGCACGAGCCGTTCGGTAGTATAGCGTATGTAAGTGCGAGGTCGATCCCACGAGGATTGGTGATTGAATGATCCAATTTAGTTTCCCTACACAAAATAGAAACAAAAACAAAGAACATAAAACAAGGAAGAAAGAAATAAGTAACTCAAGCAAATAAGTTCCCAAGTTCAATTTAGATTAATGGATTGATTCTAGCTAAAGTATGATTAAGCCATGGTGTGTGGTCATAACCTTGTGTTCCTAATTCCCTAATTTGATCATTTGTTGTCTAACCTAAAACTAAGCATTAGGAACCCATTAAGCATAGAAGAACATTTTAAACAACCAAGTATGTATCTAATCCCTGTTGTCGAATGTCCATACATACTCTTCCTATTCATAGTTCAATTCGAATTAAAGCATGGTGTATACTCTTAATTCAAACCAAGATAGCTAACATGCAAGCCTAAATGGTGATCAATCATTCAAACTAGCATATTAACTTATAAGCATAATGAATAAGAACAAAAACCATATTTGAAACTTGGAAACTAATTCAACTTGAAAACTTAAGAAAAGAATTTACATAACAAAGAAAAATAAATTACAACTAAGAAAACATTAAAGAAAGCTAGAATTGAGAACTAGAAAGCAAAACTAAGAGAATTTGAGGGAGAGAAGGGAAGGGAGCTCTAGAGAAGTGTTTGAGAGCTCCCCCCCTTGGGGTGTGTTTACAAGCTTAGAGAACCTCCCTATTTATAGGCCTAGGGGAAGTGAAAATCTGAATTCAATATGGCTAATGCATACAACACTTGTTTTATAAAATCTGAAATGGTTGATGCACTTGTATTAGAAAATCTAAATTGGGTGATGCACTTGTATTAGAAAATCTTGAATTGGTTGATGCACTTCACCAATAGATCCCACCAGCAGCCCTAGCTCATCTTCATGTCACCATGACCAAGCTTCCAACCAGAAATGATAGCTCATACCTAGCTCACCATGACCAAGCATCCAACCAGCACATGCTGAGGTCAGCATGACCAGCAACTTCAAGGGCTTACAACTTGGGCTTCCCTTAAGCAAATTAAGACTTTAAGCACTCAAACTTGAAGTTCAGAATGTCGTCTTTCCAGCCATATATCATTTGGGCCAATCCAAGGTCGGAGGAGGAAGTTAAGGCCGAAACAAATTGCTAACTCATTTTCCGCGCTGATAAGATCCATCCTGAGCATGGTTCTGTGTTTGCTAGGTAACGGACTCCAGATTTATCCAATGGGGCTGAATTTTGGATATGTTATAGTACACACCAATTGGAACAACTTTCATGAAGAATGTGGCCTCATTCGAGCTATGTAGGTTGCTGAAACAAAGCTTGCAATATGACCTACGAAACTGGACTGGCAGGGGGCTGTAGCCAAAATTGAGTTTGTCTTTAAGCTCTTCTTCCCTTCATCCAAATTAGGCCTTAACATGCTTGAATTGCATGAATTATGCTCTCTTGCTCTATTTGCCTACAAAACACACAAAGGAAGGCAAATAACTTAGAAGTCTAGGAAACTAAGCAAAAGAAGTAAGTAAATAGGGCATGTATATGTATGAAATTATGAGCTTAACAGTGCTCAATGGAGAATGAGTTCACTGAATGCGATCAAACGAGAGTTTCTTGTATGGAAATTGTACTTATATGTCAAACAAGAAACTCCAAGTTGCAATAATGCAAATTAGTCCTTAGACCTGAGGCACCATGGTTGTCTTGTGGGAAGGTTGTGGATCTTTGATGATGCTATAAAGACATATCCTAATCACGGATGTGTTACAAGCATTGTTGGGATTCACGATTAACTCAAGGGGACATGTGAGTGTACAACATGGAATCTCTATCCTTCAGTAAAGAAGGAGAATGCTCGGAAGATATGATTAAGCAAATCTCTGATCAGAGTATTCGGCATGACTTAGAAGGATGTTCTTGTTACACTAATACAAATCATATAAGACGTGACAATCTCATTAGGGGTTTTGACATGCACCATGCCCTAGTAATGAGATTAAAAGCATTGTAATAGGGAAGGACCGTATTGCATTGTAATTCCAACTGAATAGGTTCTCTGCTTATTCTACTTAGCTTGGATATCCATGACATGCTGCTAGGTGTCACTCATGGATGGCGGAAGCCCTAAGGACTAATGATCCTAACTAATAGGGAGAATTAAAAAGGGGTTTTAATTCACAATCAATTACGAAGAGTTCAAATTGCCCTTGACCTTGCTAATTAGAACCTAATGGATCGCACACCGTTAAACTTGAGTTATTTGAGAAACCGTTATGGAGATGATGAATTGAAGAGATCAATTAAGCTTTGTTAATTGGTTAAGGAAAAATTAATTATGGATTTAATTTAAACGACACGTGATGTCGGAATAGGCTTCAAACGGGAATTTTGAATTCCGGGCTCATTGGGCTTTATCCTTTTGGACATGGAGATTGGGTTGTATGACAACATAAATTAAATTGAGCCCAAGAGGCCCAATTTCAAGGGATGGACGTTCATATGGGCTTTTGGTTGCTAGAGTCAACTTGTTGACTCAAGAAAAAGATGACTATCATCTTTTTGAAGCCTAAGGGGTCATTAGTGAAAAACAAGAGAGAGAAAGAAAGCTCTAGTCTTCCAAAAACTCTCTCTACACTTTCATACCATCTTAGTGAGGAATCACTAGCATCATCCTCTCACTAAGCTCATCATATTCTTCTCAAGCTCTAGTTGGTGAAGAGACTTAGAGGTTACCTATTTTGGTGACTTTTGGAGAACCTCCTAAGTTGAAGTTTTGAAGGAGTTATTCAAGCTTCAACAACAAGGTGGAGATTTTGAAGGAGCCATTCAAGCTTCAACAACTTTGGTGGAATTCGATCATCAGGTTGAAAGCACACACCAAGGGTAACTCCTCCTTCCAATCTTACTAGAAGTATGTTCTAGGAAAGTAGTACAACTATCACTTGGCTTAAAAGATTCATGGGAAAAGTTGTTGTTTTTGAACTCATAGATGCATGCTTAAGCTTTCGTTGCCATGATTTTATTTATCTATGTTGATGTTCAAATGAAACTCATGATTTTCTAAAGGTTTCCTTCAAGTGGTATCAGAGCCAAGGTCAAGTGATAAGTTGTACCATTTTGGGCTTTTGTTTATGAATATGGGTAAAAGCTCTTTGTGGCATAAATGTTATGTGTTGTGATGCCTTGATTGTTTCATTTTGAAAAGTCTTGCATCTTTAAGTGTTATAGATGTTTTAAGAGAAGGCATTAAAGTTTGAACACATGGGTTAAAAGGGGGTTTCGGCGATATTGGATTTTGGGGGTTTTTGTGATGTTTCAATGCTAGCTTGAGCATTGTAAAATTTCTATGTTGATAGCCACTTTCATCTCCACAAAATTTGACACTTAAAAATATGATTTTTGTGTTTTGTGTTTTCTTGAGTTCATATGAATGTTCTTGTGAGTTCATAAGATGAATGCATGTGTTCTAGTTTTTGATCCATTTTGGTGGGATTCAATTTCGAAATTGTGTTGGTCTTGATTTGAATGAGGACATTGACCTTGGTTATCCAAGATTCCATGTCCCCTTGTTCCCTTAGTCAAAAGCATGCTCCTCTAGTTTTTAGAAAATTAGAATATCAAGACATAGGCATGCCTAGTGTGCCATTGGTCTTTGGGATTGTTTCCTTGGTTGAAGGATTATTCCCTTGCCTAGGAACTTGTTTGCATGGGAGACCACACTTTTGGTCTTAGAAATGTTTCCTTGAAACTTGATAAGGCATGTTTGATCCATTTATGGGACAAACCAACACTCTCATGCATGTCACATACACACACACACTTCACATGCCCGGCCCCACACTGGAATCCTCTTGGATTCCTCACGCAATTATATTATTTGTTTTGGACTTCTATGTAATTACTTTACTTTGCGGTTTGGTCCTTGAGTCTTTAATTAATTGCATACTTAACCCCACGTTTTGAACTAGGCCCATATACTAAAAACCCAAAATGTTTAAGTTGCATTCTAAAGTTCAATTATTTTAATTTGATTGAAGTAGTTGAAAGGATGATTACGGACTAAGACCCAAATTGAAATCGAACTATGTGATTAGCTGACTATCAATTTGATTGAACCATGGGATGTGATTTATTCTTTTATTGGGCTTGTATTTAATAAGGTTTAATTCTTTTGTTAAAGAGGCTTGCATGTCTCTCTTTTTTCTTTTCTTATGTAATTGTTAAAGAGGCTTGCATGTCTCTCCTTTTTTTTTCTTTTCTTATGTAATTGTTAAAACGCTTGCATGCCTTTGCTTTTCATATGATGTAAGCTAAAGGAGAAGAAGAAAGAAGGAGACGAAGTCCAAGGCTCAAGTTAGATGGGCCTCAAGCCCGATTAGGATTGCATGTTTAATTAGTTAAACGCGTAACTAAAATGAATCACCCTCCCTAGACCAAGATCCAACATTTGGCTCATGTTGGATCAAATATTAAAAGTCGATAATTATCCTAAGGGCCTAAGATAACTATATGTCCAAAATTCAGGAATGCAAAATTTTCATTAGTAGTGATAGATACTCCTTGATTTCTAAAACAAATAGTGGGAGTACCATATGCTACTAACAAATTGGACCAATAGTTATGATAGGACCAAATTTTATTTTAATGAGATTGAAATGAATGTTGTATGATGAGACCTAAAACTCCCTCAACCAATAATAATATTAAGTTGATAAACGGAGAGGTATTTTGAATATCTTTTCGTGGCCTTCCACCATTGTGGACCCTCATCAATTATAACCAATACACCGTGCTTCACCCTAATATGCGGAACACAAAGTATGTGTTTATTTTGAAAGGGCTCATTTCAAAACATTTGATGTTGTGAATGTAGGCAACGAGTAATGCCAATATTCTATTATGATGAGGTGTTGCTTGAACCCCTACACTCACAGGAATGGTGGGCATGACTTAACTAGTACAATGGTACCTCACGATAACATTTGGGGGTGCACATTTGCTAGAGGCCAAAGTGATGGGTAATCACATCATGATGTGAATGGGTAAGAGTACTCTCTCTTCACCATTCAAGCAAACCAATATTCTATTATGATTTGGCAAGCTTGATGGTGGTGAGCCTCCCATCCCCACTAAGAGTTGAAACTAAACTCTCGGATTCCATTTGAGGGATATGGAATTTGCCAAAAATAGTGGGGGGTGCCATTTGATTTAAAAGACCCGAATCATTGGCTTTATAAAAGCAATCTAATTTAAATTTCCGTATGTTATGTAGATATGTCTGGAACCGCGCTCGCCAAAATTCTTGACAAACATTGCCTTGAGGGGCACAATTTCCCGGAATGGTTCCAAAATCTCAAGATCATCTTGATCTGTGAGAAAATTGCATACGTGCTTGATAAGCCGTTCCCTCATCAACCTCCTGGTGATGATGTCACTGAGGAGGAAAATGCTCAATATGTTAAGCACATACAAGATGACACACAAGCTAAATGTTACATCCTTGCTTCCATGAACTCTGAGCTTCAGAAGCAACATGAGCACATGGATTGTGCAATTGATATGATCGTTCACCTACAAGAGCTGTATGGTGAGGGTACGCGTAACAGACGATTCAGTGCTGTCTGTGAGCTTGTGAAGACCAAGATGGTCAAGGGAGCACCGGTCCATTAGCATGTACTGAAGATGATTGGGCGTGCCGCATGTAGTGGTACTGTAGCTACACTGACAAAGTTTAAAAATTCCCACTATGTCCTTTCCGTTTCTAACCTTTTCTCCTTCGTTACAACTCGGAATTGGGCGTGCCGCATGTCTACGAACTCGTGTCGTCGAGCTCTATGCAACGGTACCACCCAAATCTCCAAATTCTTTCCCGAACAAAAAGTCAACTTTAACCTCATTAAAATATCCTCGGGGTAAAATTGTCTTTTACTTGAATATTTTATTATTTAATTATTAATTTAGGACCGGGTTGTTACACATAAGGATTAGATCCAATATTGGCAAAATCATTATCATCCATCCCTAATTCTTCATAAACATAACTAAACCTACTTTGTTTATCTTCTTCCACATTTCTACTAGCATTGGTAGTCCATTCCCAAGGTTCTCCGTGCCATGTCCAAATCTTATAGCTTTGGTCAATTCCATTAAAGTATAAGTGTTCCCTTATAATTCCAGCCCCAAACAATCGAATATTCCCACATTTAACATATGGACAACGAATATGAGTTGTATTTCCAAGATTTTCTACAGCAAAATTCAAAAATCCTTCCACCCCTAACTCATATGCCTTCGATCTTCATTCCGCATGCATCCATGACTTATCCATCTCACTGTTTGTGCCTAATAAATCACGGCCATGAGCTGTTCAAAGGAGCCCCCTTTCTCGGCCCTGGTACTTGCTCGTAAAACTGAAACGCAACGTTTCAACAAGGTGCTTTGCCTTCCTGAAGACAAAAGAAAAATGCCAAGGCATGATCATCTCGGCCTTGAGTGCAGGCCGAGGCCGAGGCCGAGCAAGATCGCAGCCAGAAATATGAAAGTCAGATCATCATGTGATAGCAGGGACCCATGTTTCATTTAATGAAGTAGTGCCTGTTTAATGCAGCAAACCCACTGGCCACAAATAAGCATTTAATGCATGAGGGAAGGTGGGAAGTGACTGAAGTCAGGTTTTGGCGACAGAAGACAGAGTGATTAGACGTAGACATTCTCACAAGAATTCTTGCAGCTTGAGAGATTAGGTCACCAGCTATCAGAGCAATAAATGCGTCTCCACAGCTAGCTGCGCAGAAACCACGATTAGGGCGGTGGCCGAGATTCACCAGGATTTATGGGGTCACACCACCATGCTTCACGATCCCAAATTTCGATTGGACACCCACTTGCGCTAATCAGACTCCACTATGTGTAAATTCAGCATCGATTACTCATCCAGGAACTCTCCCTATAAATACAAGGCTCGGGCTACGTTCAACGGGTTCAAACACCAAACAAAAGCCTCCCACGGAGCAACTTATATTTTCCTGTAATGCACTTTCAATATTTTACTTGCTTTCCTAGGAGTAGTGATAGTTTGTAAGGAGAATTCATTCATCAACATATCATACGACCCTTGATTTTCAAAGCGCCGGAGCACCATCCCTGTTATTCCCTCACTCACCCCAGATATCATACGACCGTCGTTTGATTAGAAGACGAGTTCAAACAGGCGCACCACTCAACCATTCTATCCCCATCAACCAACTCGACGCATGGTAGACCGTGCTGGCACGCCCGCGCACAACCGCACCACACCCAAAAGCAGGAAACCGCGTGTCAACGCACATCCCCTCGGCCCGGAACTCCAGGTCGTGAGATTTGCGCAGCAGACACTTTTGGCACGCCCAATGGGACACTTGTCAAGAACTTATGGTGGAAACTAGGGCACAGGCAAAGCTAAAAAACAAAGCGGTCGAAATGACTTCTGAGACTCCTGAGTCCACTTCACCAGTCACTATCACCGAGACCGAACATACGGTCGGGATCTCGGCCAGCATTCCAGTAACGACGGATCGTACGGCCGAGTCCCTGCAGGAACAGGCAGTAGTGGAAGAGCTAATGTCCAAGCAGGCCTACAGGATAGAAACATCCTTCATGGCCGCAATGGACAGGTTCTCCTCAGAACTGCGAACGCTCTTCTAGGAAAGGGTGCCGGTAACATCGCCCGCGACACCTCCTAGGGCTGGACAGAGAAGCCAAGAGCGCGAAAGAATTGAGCCTCACGGCGACAGCAGCAGCCTCGGCACCTCTGACCGCACCCAAGCGTCAGGCTTCGGCCAGCAGTCGTTGCCACCGACAAACGGCTGGGGGCAGTCCCAGCCCACATGGGCGAATCCTGGACCCACCCATCCTGCAAAAACAGCATGCAGCCCACTACACGCCTTAGCCAAAGCATTAGGGCGGGGTAGCACCGCGTTGTCTACAGTCAAGCACCTCGGCCCAACCCATACTTTGGCCGACCACGCACAGCCCGGCCAGAGCGATGTAACCGAGGCGTCACCACGACAATGCAATCAGAACAAATACACGGTTCGGCCATTCCGGCGACGACGCAGACGCGCCAAGATTTCCATTATGATACGGTTCAGCAGAACCAGGCGGCCATACCTCGATGGCCGCACCCAAGCGTCCCTTTGAAATCCCCCGGTTCGGTCGTAGCGACCGAGCTTTGTGCTCAAGTAACCCAGCAGGAGTGGCCGCGAAGCAATGCGCAGCGAAGCAGGCCGTGTCAAGGGTTTCAGTTGAAAGGCATCCAGCCTGTCTTGAAAGACGTTTTAACACAAGGGGAGCTGGGGGCACCAGGTTATCCAAGGCCGCGCCTATCAAAGGAACTTAGCGATTGGTGCAATTCATTCCCTAAAGTTTTTTGGGCACGCCGCGCCTCAAAAAACTCGGCCGTGGGCACATCTCCTTATATCTTGGCCGACGGCTATGACACTAATCAACTGTTAAAGCGGAAGGTTCGTTTCCTTCAAGTTTTTGGGCAACGTGGCCGGAGGAAGAAGGATTACTCGCGGATAACGCCCAGGAGTTCAGAAAATCCGAAAGAGTCAAGACTTGACGTTTACAACTCTGCACAAGTTCAAAAGAAAATGGCGCCGAGGACCTACGACAAGAAAGTCAAGAAGAAGAAAAGAGGAAGGTAGGCGGACGAGCTAAAACGAAAGGCCCGGCCGTCATATAGAAAAGGAAAGAATACATTTCGTTTTTCAGAAAAGAAGGCCCTTGCCTTACATTTAGTTAAAAGGGGCATTACTTACAAAAACAGAACGGCCAGTCACGGCCGAAATAACATATACATATATCTGTCTTTGGTCATAAACAAAGAAAAATAAAATAAATATGTGCAAAAAGAATAATGTATGTTTGTGGTTACTTATTACATCCCAAAAAGAGAAAGGAAAGGGGAGAAATAGTTAAAACAACCGCCCATCGCCTGCCTAGACCCCTTCACTAAACATCCCCCAGATCAGGCAGGTGATCCTTCTCCAAGCGATGTCCCCGCCATCAATGTCCGCCTGCCACCTCGCTCGGATCAGCTTCCGCTCGGCCAGGGCCTTCTTCGTCTCGGTCGCGGGCTTGAGGATTCGCTTGGCCGAAGATTTTAGCTCGTTCCCAGTTGCGACCGTGCCGTCTCGGCGCTGGAGTATGAGATCTTGGCGGGCCTGGAGTTCGGCAATCTGGGCCTCAACCTGCGCAAGCTCTTCGTTCTCTCGTTGGACAACGTGGTCATTTTCTTTCAATCGGGCCATTGCAGGTTGAACTTGTTCTTTGATCACCTCCAGATCCTGCTCAAGCGAGCTCCCTTCGGACATCCTCGTGACGGCTTCAGCAAACCGGCCGATCATTTCCTCGCCTTCAGCTAGGCGGGCTTGCAGTTCATCCAGCTGAGACGAGTCGAGCAGACCGAGCGCCATGGCCGTATCCAAGCAGGACCTGAACTCCATAATCGCTCCGGCAGCGGTCATTTGTTGAACCCCAAGGAGAAGGAACTCTCGGAGCCGTTCAACGACGGTCTTAGAATCCTCGTCCAAAGGAGCCGAGGCCGAGCTCCCCCCTTCCTTGTGGAGGCTGGCGTATAACTCCTCGAGATCATCAGAGGAGGTGGCTTCCTGGGCATGAGAGAGAGGTTGGGTAAGAAACGACTAGCTAGGATATAAGGAGATAGCAAAAAGAGATGACTGAATACTCACGGCGAGCGAAAGATCGGTCATGACCGCCGAAGTAGTCCGAAGGAGACTCGGCACACTCACGACCGTGGCTCCAGTTACCATCGGCTCGGCCACGACCGTTGAGTCATGGGACAACGGCGTAGGAGGCATGGTCGCGGCAACCACGGCCAGCGGCAACGACGATTGGGGAGGCTAGAGACAAAAATTTGGTCAGAAGTATAGTGCAATTCAAAAGAGAGAACGATAAAGCCAAGTATATTGAAAACGGACTCTTACCAAGCGAAAGGAGATGCCGCTTGGGCGACGAGGGGCGGACGGCAGGGGCTCACCAGCCACGTCCGCAGCAGGCTCTTCGGCGGCCTCTTCGGTTGCCTCCTCAGCGGCCTCTTCAATGGCCTCCTCGCCGCCCTCGTCGTCAGAGTCAGGGAGGTCATCCCCTGTTGAAGCTGGAAGGTTATGCCAGCCACGCCGTGCTGCTGAGAGACATCGGCCCTCCATGACGAGAGCCGGTTGGTTGACAGAGGAGGGAGTGGGGCCGTCTGGATTAGGCCGAACAGCCGCGCCACGAAGTTTGGCAGATAGACCTCGGCCCCGGTCTTGGACAGGCCGCAGTGAAGGTCGCGCGAAACCAGGAAGGAGCCCCAGATCTCCTTCAGATCATTCTCCGTCTCAACATCAGGAATGACGGAGAGATCGTGAGTTAGGAACAGGGGGAACGGCCGAGCAAGGCAGACTCGAAACTGCGTACCAATCCTCTCAGCCAGGCCATAGAAAAATTTGTAACAGAGGGCCGATGTGTTATGCTTCCTGGGGGCTTGGGCAAATGCGTTGGCTAGCGGCTCGGCGTCGTTGATCTCGGCCACCGCCCTCAGCTCTGGGAAGTAGGCTTGCAGCCAGAACTTGAAAGCCTACAGCGGACCACCGTGCTTCGGCTTCATCCCATCGGTGACGATGTCGTGAAGCGTGCGGTAGATGTGGCCGAGCAGGAAGGGGCCGAGTGCTAACCTTCCGCCCTGAGCAAGATAATCGGCCACATGGGCGAACTCCAGGGTAACCTTGTTTGCCTGGGTGCAGAATACAAACTTGCACAACCAGTACAGCAAGAATGCAGCATGCTCAACCTCGCCGAGGGGGGCGATGGCGTCGTCTTCGGCGCTGTCCTCCACTCCAAAATTGATGTAGAAGCTGGAGTAGTTGAGCATGTTCTTCGCCTTGTTCCCGGCGACCCTCGCAAGAGTAGGCCACGTGGCCTTAAAACTCCCTTCCGCCTCAGGAGCAGCGAGTGCGGCGTTCACTTCCACGCCGAGAGGAGAAAGGTCGAACAGGGCGGCCATGTCGAGCACGGTCGACGTCATCATGCCGAATCGAAAATTCATAGTGTTGGTGGCTGACGACCAAAAACACAAAGCCGCGGCCAAGAGCGACCGATCCATGACGGGCGGCCGATCGAACAATTTGATCAAGTGGTAGATGCCTTGATCCTTCCATTGTTGGCCGAAGAAGTGCTCCATCCTCGGCAGCCATTTTTCCCAATCTGGGGTCACGGTTGGCCATTGTTGCTGCAGCCTGAGGACGTTCCAATCCTGGAAGTCCTCCCCGTCAAAGGTCGAGAGATCCACCAGATTGTTCTTTAAATGGGCCACAAGCCTCTCTGGCATTCCGCCATCAATGGAGGGGCCGAGAATGCAAGAATCAGTAGGGGCACCATCGTCATTAGCCCAGGGCGCGATGATGTCAGGGAGGACCGAGCCCTGGATGTCTGGGCAAATAGCCTCGAATTCAGTATGGAAGGCTTGGGACTGAACTTCGACAGACGTGGAGGTACTGGAGGCCATTAGAGCAGGTTTAAGATAAGTGTTTAAGGGGGAAATGCAAAGAAAAAAAAGGTGATGAATGCGAAGAACATTGCAGGAAAGTCCTGAAAAAGGGGGAAGGTCTGTAGGTTCTGGAAAGTCGCGAGCTCAGGGAGGATTCTCTGGTAAACTTGGAGGTTCGAGAGTTTGGTGGGTTTGAAGGTTTGAGAGAAGGGTTTTTGACAAAGCTTGGGCGTTGATCGGTTCATAATTGTATATCAGTTTGTACCCTTCTAGCTTATGATTTGGTTATGTTTTTGAGTTAAACTTGTGCTTTTAATCCTTTTTGTGTTTATCTTTCAGTTCATTGAGCTTTAGGTAATAATGAGGGCTTTGGATAGTAAATGATGCAATCCATGCATGTTAGGGCCTAATTTGGATGAATGGATGAAGAGCTTAAAGACAAACTCAATTTTGGCTACAGTCCCCTGCCAGCCCAGTTTCGTAGGTCATATTGCAAGCTTTGTTTCAGCAACCTACATAGCTCGGATGAGGCCACATTCTTCATGAAAGTTGTTCCAATGGGTGTATACTATAACATATTCGAAATTCAGCCCCATTGGATAATTGTGGAGTCTGTTACCTAGCAAACACAGAGCCATGCTCAGGATGGATTTTATCAGCGCGCAAAATGAGTTAGCAATTTGTTTTGGCCTTAACTTCCTCCTCCAACCTTGGATTGGCCCAAATGATATATGGCTGGAAAGACGACATTCTGAACTTCAAGTTTGAGTGCTTAAAGTCTTAATTTGCTTAAGGGAAGCCCAATTCATAAGCCCTTGAAGTTGCTGGTCATGCTGACCTCAGGATGAGCTATTATTTCTGGTTGGAAGCTTGGTCATGGTGACAAGAAGATGAGCTAGGGCTGCTGGTGGGATTTATTAGTGAAGTGCATCAACCATTTCAGATTTTATAATGCAAGTGTTGTATGCATTAGTGAAGTGCATCAACCATTTCAGATTTTATAAAACAAGTGTTGTATGCATTAGCCATACTTAATTCAGATTTTCAGCTTCCTTAGGCCTATATATAGTGAGGTTTCCCAAGCTTGTAAACACACCCCAAGGGGGGGAGCTCTCAAACACTTCTCTAGAGCTCCCTTCCCTTCTCTCCCTCAAATTCTCTTAGTTTCTCTTTCTAGTTTTCAATTGTTATAATGAGATCTTTGTGCTGAAATTCTCCTTAAGTTTTTCCAAGTTCTACTTAATTTTCATTGTTATGTAAATTCTTTTCTTTAGTTTCAAGTTTGATTAGTTTCCAAGTTTCAATTATGGTTTTTGTTCTTATTCATTATGCTTATAAGTTAATATGCTAGTTTGAATGATTGATCACCATTTAGGCTTGCATGTTAGCTATCTTGGTTTGAATTAAGAGTAGACACCATGCTTTAATTCGAATTGAACTATGAATAGGAAGAGTATGTATGGACATTCGACAACAGGGATTAGATACATACTTGGTTGTTTAAAATGTTCTTCTATGCTTAATGGGTTCCTAATGCTTAATTTTAGGTTAGACAACAAATGATCAAATTAGGGAATTAGGAACACAAGGTTATGACCACACACCATGGCTTAATCATACTTTAGCTAGAATCAATCCATTAATCTAATTGCACTTGGGAACTTATCTGCTTGAGTTAGTTATTTCTTTCTTCCTTGTTTTATTTATTTCCTTTCTTTTTCATTTCTGTTTTGTGTAGGGAAACTAAATTGGATCATTCAATCACCAATCCCTGTGGAATCGACCTCGCACTTACATACGCTAAACTACCAACGGTTCGTGCACTTGCGAGTATCACAAGTTGAGGATGCAGCTTAATCCATTTTGGTGCAGCGAAATCCACACAACAAGTTTTTGGCGCCGTTGCCGGGGATTGGCAACATAGTTTGGTTCTATTTCTTTTCCCTACTTGTTTTATTTTTATTTTTCATTTTCATGTTTTTCTAGACAATTTCTTGTTTTAAAGTTAATGACGTTAATGGACCAGTTGTGTTTGTAGTCCAACAGAAAAGGACAATTGCCCAACAAGCAAGAGAACTGGGTTTAAGTCCCAGCTTACACAACCCATTGGTGCTTGTTGCTTTGAAGCATGGAATTGGATGTGTGTTAATTTTCCTTTTCATTTTAGTTTTTATTTCCTAATTCTTTTAATTCCATTTCAAGTTTGTGTGTTTGTTTTAGCAATTTATGATAGCTTAATAAAAATGGAGAGAGATGGCAATCTCAATCACAAGAATGGGAAGTGTGGAGCAATGGGAGAAGTCGCGACCTCCAAGTGCATCACATTCGACCTAATCGCTTCAAGGGGGAGCATTTCAATCCTTTCTCTTCTTTGAATTATGTTTATTTACGTCATTGTTTTTACCTTTTCTGTGCTGAATCCAACCATATAAAGAACGTGAAATTTGGACTTACGGTTGGAAAGTTATAGCCTAAAAACTGAACACAGGTCGAAGCTGAAAAACAGATAAACGAATCTGTCCAAATGGTGATAAACGGGTGATAGAAAGTGCTGTTTGTGTTTTTCTTTGGTTTATTGGTTTGTTTCTTTTAGTACAACAATTTATGTTGTTTGTTTGAATTTTTTGAGAGTACTTAGTTCATTTTCGTTTATGGTTTGTTGTTCCATTTTATCTTAATTTGTTTTTGTTTCTTATCTTAAAAATTTTAAAAAGATTTTTCATATGAGCTGACTTATGGTAACTCCAGTGAGCACTTCCGTCAATACAGTGTCTAGGAGTTCTATAGGCGACACCTTCGGTGTCTAAGAAGTTTGGGTTTTAAGCGGGACCATTGTGACCCCTCCAACCTTCCCGGATCCCCTGGCTGTGTTTTCTGAGGCCCTTAACTGGTCATCTGTGAGTTGCTTGTATATTCGTGTGTTTTTAAATTAAGTTTATTTTTATTTTCTTTGTTTTCTTTTCTGTTGAGTCTTTGTTTTTGATTTGTTTTTGTTTTTGTTTCGTTAAGTTAGTTTATGTTTTTATTTACGTGGTTTGGTTGGTTAGTTTATTTCTGAGTGTTAAAACACATTTTTATTTCAAACATTGCATATTAAAAAAAAAAAAAAAAAACAACAAAACAACAAAAACAAAATTAAAAAAAAACAATAAAAAAAAAACAAAACAAAACAAAAAAAAGAAATATTCTTCATCTTCTTCATCATCATGGCTTGCCTCTATTTTCTCGCACTTGTAGAATCTGCAGCAGCTCCACATGGTCCTCATTTTTTCTTTGCAGTGCTTCCACGTGCTGATTGGCACAGTAGAGCCGCTTCTGCAAGTCCGCCACCATAGCCTTCAAGGAAGCTATTTCCTCGCTCATCGCGGCACACTCCCTTGTCCTCGCTAGTAGGCGCATGCCCAAATTGGTAGCGGAGACCGCGTGGAGCACAGTTAAATTGTGGGACTCCTCTACCGCTGCCTTGTCAGACCTCTGTGCCACATGCAGATGATCTGTCGGAGTGAGCTTGCTGCTAATCATGCCTCCTAGCAGCACTGCTCTGTTCGGCAGTGCCTCAGAAAAGTTCGGTATTGCCTCAGCAAAGTTTGAGGCCGTACCGTGATGATATGTGGAGTTTGGGAAGACATAGTTTGGAGGAGCCCTTATCTGGGCATTCGGAGGTGCAAGGGACAGCTCAAGGTCGAGATCATCAAGGTGAGTGCATGAGGATGCCATTTTTTTTGTTTCTGGATTTTTTGATGTTTTTCCTTGAGTTTGCAGGAAGAAATGCTGGGTATCATCCGCTTGTAGAGGCGTGCTTTAAATAGACATATGCTGATGAAGGTGCCAACACCATTTCGGATTTCCCGGGCATGCTCGACCTAATCGCTTCAAGGGGGAGCACCTTTACTTTCACTTTACTTTTCTTTTTTCCGTGTTTTCTGGTGTTTTATTGTTTTGCCCGTTACTTTCATTTTCTAGAGCTTTGTGTTTTTGCCTTTCCCTTTCGGCTATCATCTTTATTTTATTTTAGTTAGGGAACTGTGCTTCCATTTCCGTTTGTCGTCTTCGTTTGATTTAAGTTTGGAAAGTGTGCTTTCTTTTCCGTTTTCTTTTTCCTTCTGCAAATTTACTCTTTTATTTCCAAAACAAAATAAAGACAAAAACAACCAAAAAAATAAAATAAAATAAAATAAAAACATCAATAATGCAGTAGAAGTCATTTCTTCACAGTGCTCGGTGTCTCGACCATTGGAGCTTTGAGTTTGGCCCTCTGGCTGTCCTCTTCCGGGGCTTCACGCACAGCTTCTTGGGGCTCATCACTTGAGCTCCCAAAGATCGCAATCTTAGCTTGAGCGTAACTACTCTCGCGATCTGCTTGTTTGCGTTTACCCGGTCGGTCTAGGTCCTCCAGCTGTTTTCGCATGTCGCGAGAGTACAACTCTACCATTTTTGATAGGTTTTTATTCTCGTCCCGCAATACTTCTAGCTGGTGTCGATTCACCTCCACTATCCTTGACCTCTCCCTTTTCAAGCTTTTTATAGCAGTCTGACACTCCTCAACCATACTTCGCTCCGCCGCCAACTGACCTTTCAGCACCTCTACCTCATGGGACTTCGCAAGTAGGCGATGACCCAAACTTGCGACTGTTGCCGTACTCTGCACGCTCAGTGCTAGGGCATCGCTCACGACCCGGTTGTCATCCCTTGTCCCCAGAACACGTATATCTTTAGGAGTCACTAAATTTCTAGCCACTCCAATGGCAACATCGTTGTCCAGGAGTATTGAGTCAGTTACTGTCACAGGCCCCCGTGCGGAAGCAAAGTAGGGCATCCATACTGGTGCCGCTTCTTGGCCTCGTGTCTGAGTCGGTGGAGCTAGGTTGAGATCCAACGAAAAGGGGTAGGAAGAGGCCATTTGATTTCTCACTTCTTATCTTCTTTCTTTCTTTTCTCTTTTGTGTGTTTCTGAGTTTGTGTTTTTTACCCTTTCTTTTTTTTACCTTTTATAGACTTAGTTTTTGCTAACCCTAGCCATTGGGGTTCTGAGTTCTGTGCGGCCCTTACGGCTTATCTCTATATGTCGCCGCACCCGTTTCCCAACCCCCTTAATTGCATTTTCACCTTTCACCACCTTCAAGTGAAAAAGTCATCGCGCCTTCCTACGAGTCTAATAATTCTAGCTTGGGGGATGTGAAAGCGGCCTCTGCACGCCGACACGTCCCTCACCTATTTTCCCCGTGACTTCCCAGGAACCAAGGCATCAAGGACCACACTTTTTCTGTTTCGTAAATACCCGCCTTCGCACTCCCAATTCACGTTTCATTAAATTAAATAAATAAATAAATAAAATAAATTAATAACAAACGTGTGGGCTTCAGATTTCATTGTGGGTTAGGTTTTCACCGTTGTTAGGTTTTAAGGTGGGTTAACTTTCTTTTGGGTTGGGCTTTCAATTGTTTGGGTTTTGGTTTGCGTAAGACTGTCTGTTTAGGGCTTACTGTTTTGTCTGTTTAGGGCTTTCTGTTTCGAGTGTTTTACTGTTTCATTTTTTTTCTTTTTTGTTTATTTGTTTGTTTGTTTTGTAATTTTTATTTTTGTAATTATTTTATTTTATTTGTGTTTTTTTTTATTTTTTATATTTACTTTAGTACCTTTCATTTCTTGTTATGACATTGCTTGTTCCTAATTTTTAAACATTGAGGACAATGTTCATTTCTAGGTTTGGGGGTATTGGAGTTTAGCATGTAAAATTGGTTTTTCCTTAATTTAATTTAATTTAATTTTTTTATTTGCTTGTTTTTATTTTTATTTTTATTTTATTTTGTTAAGTCTTGCTTTAATTTTGATTTTGATTTTGATTTTGATTTTATTCACTTTCCGAACACATTTGATGAGATTGTGATAAATGTTTGCATGACTTAAATGAAAATTGAATTTTATTTATTATTATTTTTTTCCTTGTAAATTTTTATTGTAAAAAAAAAAAAAATTAATTAATTGATTAATTTGGCATCGTTCTAGCATGATATGTTCGAAACCTTCTTTGCACTTGCCATTTGTTTCATAATTTTCCAATTAAAGGATTTGCATGACCCAAAGAATTGTATCAAGCATAAATTAGACTTATATAACCATATAATGTGAGCTTTTGAGCCTTGTGCTTCATTTCATGAGTGTTATACACATACTCTTATTTTCTTGTCATCAAAGTTGTTGTTTGATCTCATTATTCATTGATTTGGTTGAACACTTAAAAGTCATTCATTCTTATGCAATTTGATTTCATGACATTTAAAGAAGTGATATTAAGGCCTTCTTTGGATCGTTTGTGCCTTTCAAGCTAACCTTATGCATGCTTAAGCATGATTTTCCATTGTTTACCATTTTGAGCCTACATGTAAACCTTTTCTTTCATTTTAACAATTATATTTCCTCGCCTTAGCCCGAAAAACAAATATTTACCTTTCTAAGGAATTCATGAGCTCTAATTCGGATGTGTTTTTCAAGCTAAGTTTGGGAAGGGATATTACATAAAATAAAAAAATAAAAAAAATCACACAATTGGTGAAAGAAAAGAGAAAGTTGTGATTAAGTGGCGGTTGTTTGAAAATTCATTTTTGGGCCTTCAAAATAATTTGGTGTTTGGAAAGGAGTTTGAATCAATGTAAATGAAGGTATAAGGAGTTTTGATCTTGTAAAAGAAAAAAAAATCTAATCGTGATTATTCGAAGTCTTGTAAACAATTGTTTTATGCTCTTATATTTCGAGTTTCTTGGACTTTGTTTTATCCATACCCTTCATTTCTTACTCACCTTACACCCTTGGCCCCATTACAACCTATGCTAAAGACCTAAATTGATCTTAAATGTCATGTGGTTGAATTGCATTCATTTTTCTACTTTTAAGTGTTTGGCATCCTTCTTGAGATCATATTAATGCAAGTCCTTCATCTTTTTATTTCGAGTTAAGTCCTTATGGTTTAACTCTAACCTCATGTTTATAACTGAGTATTGCATTGTAGCCCTCTTCCGAGTGATTCATTTGTGAGAGGACAACTTTGGTGAGATTTGAAGTTGCATTTGTGCTTGGTATGATTTTTGAAATTGTGTGGAAACTAAGATTGGGGAATTTGTTGCATTTGGCTATCACACTACTACACTTTGAGCATATTATGTTTTGAACTTTGCCGCTTTGTGAATAATGTCTAAAATTGAGCTTTTATTGTCAAAACGTTTAAGTCATGTGTATGAGTCATTTCTCTTCACAAAATGTTCGGAAAGATTGTTTTGAGTTTTTATTTTGATTTTGTTTTTTTGTGTTTTTTGTGTTTTGTGTTTTGTTTTTATTTTTATGTTTGTTTTTGGTTTTGGTTTTGCTTAAGAACTAACAAATCTAATAAGTTTTCTAACCATTTTGTTTTGTAGAGTTAGAAAAACGTTTGTGGGTATCGTAACTGTTAAACCCTCAGGAGACACAACTCCTCCTACTAGGGATGCCTAGAGGTTTAAAGGCTTGTTGCATTCGCTCAATGCAATCGAGTTACCTACGAAAGTGGTCTAGTTAACTTCTTGTTTTGTTTTTAACTTTGTTTTGTGTTGTTTTGCTCGAGGACTAGCAAAATCTAGGTTTGGGGGTATTTGATCGGTTCATAATTGTATATCAGTTTGTACCCTTCTAGCTTATGATTTGGTTATGTTTTTGAGTTAAACTTGTGCTTTTAATCCTTTTTGTGTTTATCTTTCAGTTCATTGAGCTTTAGGTAATAATGAGGGCTTTGGATAGTAAATGATGCAATCCATGCATGTTAGGGCCTAATTTGGATGAATGGATGAAGAGCTTAAAGACAAACTCAATTTTGGCTACAGTCCCCTGCCAGCCCAGTTTCGTAGGTCATATTGCAAGCTTTGTTTCAGCAACCTACATAGCTCGGATGAGGCCACATTCTTCATGAAAGTTGTTCCAATGGGTGTATACTATAACATATTCGAAATTCAGCCCCATTGGATAATTGTGGAGTCTGTTACCTAGCAAACACAGAGCCATGCTCAGGATGGATTTTATCAGCGCGCAAAATGAGTTAGCAATTTGTTTTGGCCTTAACTTCCTCCTCCAACCTTGGATTGGCCCAAATGATATATGGCTGGAAAGAAGACATTCTGAACTTCACGTTTGAGTGCTTAAAGTCTTAATTTGCTTAAGGGAAGCCCAATTCATAAGCCCTTGAAGTTGCTGGTCATGCTGACCTCAGGATGAGCTATTATTTCTGGTTGGAAGCTTGGTCATGGTGACAAGAAGATGAGCTAGGGCTGCTGGTGGGATTTATTAGTGAAGTGCATCAACCATTTCAGATTTTATAATGCAAGTGTTGTATGCATTAGTGAAGTGCATCAACCATTTCAGATTTTATAAAACAAGTGTTGTATGCATTAGCCATACTTAATTCAGATTTTCAGCTTCCTTAGGCCTATATATAGTGAGGTTTCCCAAGCTTGTAAACACACCCCAAGGGGGGGAGCTCTCAAACACTTCTCTAGAGCTCCCTTCCCTTCTCTCCCTCAAATTCTCTTAGTTTCTCTTTCTAGTTTTCAATTGTTATAATGAGATCTTTGTGCTGAAATTCTCCTTAAGTTTTTCCAAGTTCTACTTAATTTTCATTGTTATGTAAATTCTTTTCTTTAGTTTCAAGTTTGATTAGTTTCCAAGTTTCAATTATGGTTTTTGTTCTTATTCATTATGCTTATAAGTTAATATGCTAGTTTGAATGATTGATCACCATTTAGGCTTGCATGTTAGCTATCTTGGTTTGAATTAAGAGTAGACACCATGCTTTAATTCGAATTGAACTATGAATAGGAAGAGTATGTATGGACATTCGACAACAGGGATTAGATACATACTTGGTTGTTTAAAATGTTCTTCTATGCTTAATGGGTTCCTAATGCTTAATTTTAGGTTAGACAACAAATGATCAAATTAGGGAATTAGGAACACAAGGTTATGACCACACACCATGGCTTAATCATACTTTAGCTAGAATCAATCCATTAATCTAATTGCACTTGGGAACTTATCTGCTTGAGTTAGTTATTTCTTTCTTCCTTGTTTTATTTATTTCCTTTCTTTTTCATTTCTGTTTTGTGTAGGGAAACTAAATTGGATCATTCAATCACCAATCCCTGTGGAATCGACCTCGCACTTACATACGCTAAACTACCAACGGTTCGTGCATTTGCGAGTATCACAAGTTGAGGATGCAGCTTAATCCATTTTGGTGCAGCGAAATCCACACAACAGGCGTCTGAGAATTCTGAAAGCGTAAGGAGAAAGCGAGGAGGTCTGGGTTTTTATATTGGCGCTTGAATTCGAAACAAAAAGGCGTGTCTCTCTCGAGAGACGTAACGTTCTGTCAGCACGCTCAACAGGCGCAATGACGTGTCAAAAGCCCAGAGGCCATCGTTTCCTCTGACAAAACGAAGCGACGCCCTGGGCAATGATGGCCTACACGACGTGCTTGAGGCATTAAATGCGCTGACTGGCCTGCGCATTTAATGCCCCAGTTGTCAATCACTTCAGGAGGAATGCAAAGGGTCCATCCCTTGGAATCCACTCGGCCCCTACCCATGCCGAGGCCGAAGAATCCACGGATGTGGAGGCAATGTTTGTGCCTAATAAATCACGGCCATGAGCTGGCCGAAGGAGCCCCCTTTCTCGGCCCTGGTACTTGCTCCTAAAACTGAAACGCAGCATTTCAACAAGGTGCAACTTATATTTTCCTGTAATGCACTTTCAATATTTTACTTGCTTTCCTAGGAGTAGTGATAGTTTGTAAGGAGAATTCATTCATCAATATATCATACGACCCTTGATTTTCAAGGCGCCGGAGCACCATCCCTGTTATTCGCTCACTCACCCCAGATATCATACGACTGTCGCTCCCTGAGCAGCGCGCCGGAGCACTGCCCAAAACCCACCAAATAGCACCACCCAACGGCCTTGTAGTTCAGGCCGTGAACCTAACAGCCGAGACTAGTTCCTTTCTCGGCTACAATCGTTTGATTAGAAGACGAGTTCAAACAGGCGCACCACTTAACCATTCTATCCCCATCAACCAACTCGACGCACGGTAGACCGTGCTGGCACGCCTGCGCACAACTGCACCGCACCCAAAAGCAGGAAACCGCGTGTCAACGCACATCCCCTCGGCCCGGAACTCCAGGCCGTGAGATTTGCGCGGCAGACACTCACACATTATAAAATCATATATATATATATATATATATATATATAAAATAAAGGGAAAAGACCAGCAATGAAACACTACTATATTCAAATAGCAGAGAACAAATTGAAAATAAAAAATAAAACAAGAATAAGACGACGGTTTTTACAACATAATCGTCGTGTAATATAAATTCAGACGATGGCATCTCTAGTTACCGTCGTCATTAAGCTACCCAAACCCAGAAATTTGTATTGCTTTTTGAAGAACAAAGTACTTGGTTATGGTACCCTAAAGACGATGGATAATGGAGAAACAGTCGTCTTTAGGTTACCAGTTGCGAATTAAAATTCAGACGACGGGAGTAAATGAACAACCGACGTATAATAAAAATTTAGACGACGGTTTGATCCATCAACCGTCGTCGTGGCTTAAAAAAAACCACAGTCTAAATCTTCCATCCCCATTCCTTTTTCAAGAACCCATGGCCAAACAAATATAAAAGAACCCAAACAGAGAGTAATTATTACAAGAATGCAAACACCAAAAGATAAAAGAACCCAAATATAGTTACGAACAAAAACATTTATGGATTTAAGAAGCCATGCAATATCATTAAATAAAGAGATTAGGGTTTGCACTTACATGGATAATATAACAAATGCTTGAGAGAGAGCTGAGAGAATATAACAAATGCTTGAGAGAGAGCTCTGAGAATATACCCAATGCTTTGAGAGAGAAAACTTTAAGACAAATTTATGTTGAAGAGAGAGAACGAGCTATTTTAGGGTTAAAGGGAAATTCTGAAAATTTTAGATCGCAGTCAAAAATTTCAAAGTACCGCGTTTTTCAACGATGACGGTAAATACTTAGCTATCGACGTTTAATACCCACTTACGACGGCAGTTTACATACAAAACCGACGTTGTAAACAAAACATACGTTGACAAATAAACGAAACGACGTAGTAAATTATGTTTATGTCACCCCTTAATAAACCGACGTCGTAAATATTAAATAGTTAGACGGGCACTACTACAAAAAGTGAAAAAGACGACCAGAAAAAGACAACGGTAGAACAAAAAACCGTCGTTGTGTTTAAAAAGACGACGGTAACAAAAAACCGTCGTGGATAAGTTACTTAAACAACTAAAAAATGGAGGTACTGTTGAATATTTTTTTTAAACGACGCACACAAATAAAAAAGCGTTGTCTTATTAAAATGGTTTTCTTCAGAGTTAAAATATGACCAAATGACAACGACAGCAGGTATGAATCCACCGACGTAGAAAATAAAGACAACAGTTCACCAAAAAACCTGCCGTGTTAACTCCTAAACCCTAAACACGACCAACTATTCTTAGTCCGCATCGTATAATAGAATGGAATCCACGTCAGTATATTACAAAACAACGACACGTTAAATCAATGTACCATGACGCGAGAGATTAATTTATTGACTTATTATTTTGGAGTGTACTACGACGGTACCTACAACACTACTATCGTATTTATTTACCACGTCCTAAGTTCAAATTACCGTCGTATTTTTTCTATTTATACATCTGCCGTCTCTGTAAACCACCGTCTTATTTTTATTACTTTTTAAAATTAATTAATTTATTTATTTTGGTAATATGTTTCTTAATATCTATCAGAAATAACTACTGGCAAAATACTTAAAACCATCACAAGGAACAACCAAGTATCTTAACACAAAACAAAATTTAATTCTCAAGTCAATCCTCAACAACATTTTCTTCTTAAAAGGCAAATCCCTACTGATCAATATTTAATAGGAGCAATATTTAAAAGGCAAATACTAGCTGAAGACCCAATGCATCGTGGTTGTGTTTCTCCTCGGCAACATTTTCTGCCTTCACCCTCAGCTTGTACAACTGTTTCTTCCTCTCATATGTAAGCTGGGCCCTCTCCTTCCTCTTGTTCTCAAGCTCCTGCACAGCCACAGATAAATTCATTAGTGACAATTTGTAAGTACAAGAATCAGATGAAAGCTTGCCCAACAAACAGTACTTGTGTACAGGAATCAGATAATTTCCAAAAACAATAACCACGTCGGTTTTTTGGTCAATAATCACGTTGGTTTGTTCAATTACCGTCGTATTTATTCAACTTATACGTCTGCCTTCTTCATAAATCGACATCTTAATTTTTATTGCTTTGTAATTTTTTTTTTTTTCGCTCCAACACTTTGCTAATTTTTTTTTATACGTCTGCCTTCTCTGTTAGAGAGAAAAGAAAAATCTAAATTAAACAAGGAAATAAGGAAACTGAGATTAAGGATTGCGAACATGAAAATTAAAATTAGCTCGCAAGAGGTATGAAATCTCACCAGTGAGATCTCTGGATCCTGATCTTACCAAAGTGACGTCAGAAGGTATGGACACTTCAGATTTATAGGACACTTTCGCTTCTATCCATTTGAAATATGAAATGTATGGACACTTTGGATTTCAAATAGATAAGAAGCTAAAGTGTCCACATTTGTCTTTCAGATACCCTAATTGAAATCTGAAATGTTCTTTTTCCTGCTTTGGGAAAGAAGAAGTTGAAACCCTAATTAAAAACTGAGAGTTTAAAAACTCGTGAAAAAAATCATATTTAAACAAATTATCTTAAATATCCACATCGGTTCTATTACAAGTAGCGACGTCATATTTAACTAATCGACGTCATTTTTTAACAATTGAAGACGTATAAATATAATTAACCACATCATCCCGTAAACTAAGGCGAACGACTTTTAAAATCAACAACGTCTGTTATGCATAAGGGGTAACATGTAATTCCACTTCTGCAAAGTAAACTTTTGTCGTGTATTAACAAGAGAACGATGTCGTTTTTAGAACCCCAAAGTAACCACGTCGGTTTCTTAAAATAAATAGTCGTTGAATTTCGAAGGACAACGTTAGTTTAGATAAACAAGCGCCGTCATAACCACGTCGGAATTCCAAAAGTCGTTTGGCTTTAGTGATAATCACATCGGTTCCTACTTATTTTCCGTCGTGATAACAAAATACTAGGGTGGTTTTTAATAAAACCGTTGTTGTATTGAACTATGGGAAGATATATAAACTTTTCGTCACTTGACCTAATGTTCTACGTTCTCTCTCACCGATAAAATATCTCAGTTTCCCTCTCATTTCCCAAAAGCAGCTTCGTAAGCATCATCGTCTGAATCTCGTCATCGTCATCGTCTTCGTCTCCAAATCATCATTTTCTTACGTCGGAAGGAAACTTTCTTTGCACGCCAAAGGTTTTTTCTCAATCTCTTTCCATTTTTTATCTTTCATTTGAAAGAATGAGTCTGGAAACAAGATTCCGTCAAAATGAGGAAATCTTTCACTGGTTTGATTAAATTCATTAGTCCATCACTCTCACGACGTCAAAAGACGACAGTTCTATCTTGTTTGCGACGTTTGAATTGACACGCCATGACGGTCATTAAATCCGACCTAATGCAAACTGCACGACGGTGGTTAATAACCGTAATGGTGTGACAATTAATACGTCGGAAACAAGATAAAACCGTCGTCTAACAGGAGGAAGAACTGTTGTTTTTCCTGTATCACATCTCAGTAAGACGACAGTTGTCTTTTGTGTTTGACGTTGTAATTTTTAAACCACGTCGGTTCTTAGGCTTAATAACCGACGTGATGTATACACATTTACGTCATGAACTAGATAAAACCGTCGTCTTATTTCCATACATGGTCTGAGAGACTGTTTAATAGGACGTCGCTGTTTTCGTGTTATCGTCGTGGTTTTGTATTTACGACGACGGTGTTGTTTTACAACCGTCGTCCTAAATTAAACATCACGGCTGTATTTTTTCGGATGTCATTTCTTTATTATTACATCGTTCGTTTTAAATAACCGACCTTGTTTTTCTTGCAAATTAATTAAAAATGGTTTCGAAATCTCAAAACAAGGAAGCTCAAGTGTCAGAGGCTCAAAGGGATGAAGCCAAATCAGTTTCAAAGTTTCAAAGGGATGAAGCCAAATCAAAATAAGTTTCAAAGGCTCAAAGGGATGAAGCCAAATCAGTTTCAAAGGCTGAAATGGATGAAAGCAAATCAGTTCAAAGCAAATCCTCGAAGAGGATGAGATTTTCTTCAACTTCCGATAAAGACCCCAGCACAACCACATTTGTGGAGGAACCAAAATCCACCCACGGTATCAACACAATGAGCCGTGTTGTGAAGAGGAAAATTCAGAAGATTAAGCCTGTGGTTGAGTTCAATAAAAGGGGCAGACCACATGGCAAGGCTGCTATTGAGATGCAGTCTTACATTGGTGTTTTGGCACGCACCAGAGTCCCTCTTGTGGACAAGAAATGGACTCAATTGCCCAAGGACTTGAAGGAGCAGCTTTGGAAAGCTGTTCAAATGGATTTTGTTGTTGGGGAAGGGTGCAAGAAGATGGTCCTGTCGTCTGCAGCCAAAAAATGGAAGGATTTCAAGTATAACGTAACTAGGCAGTATATCCTTCCATTCGCACATGACAAGGAGAAGTTAAAAGAACCCCCTGAGCTTTATAAGTTCATAGAGAAGTTGCAATGGGATGCCTTTGTAGCTTCAAGGTTATCCCCAGATTTTGAGGCTATGCATTCTGGACAGAAACAGAGGAGGGAGAAATTTGAGTACAACCATAGGTTGTCTCGAAAAGGGTATGTAGGTTTGGAGGATGAATTAGAAGAAAACATGCCCGGTGAAGAAATCGATCGAGCTCTTCTATGGAAGAAGGCAAGAGAAGATAAAACGAGAAACATCCCTGATCCAAAGGTTGCAGAGAAGGCAAAATTAATCGTAAGTCTCACTAACTCTGTTCTAAATTTGAAAAACAGCGTGTTTTATTTTGGTATAGACGTCGCACGATTAAATAACCGACGTTATAAAATAAACACCTCAACGGTTTTTATTTACCGTCGTTTAAACAAGAATAGCACGTCGGTTTTTGCATAAATCAGACGTCTAGGTAGAATTAATACGACAGCTTAAATTCTGGAGACGGCCGTTTTGTTTTAAGTTTACTCACGCACACACTCTCCCTCTCTCTGTCTATTTCACTGAAATTTGTGGTGCACAATTTCTGGAAAAGAACGCATATTTCAATTGAGTTTTTTCTCTTCTTCATTAAAATTTACGACGGTTTTATCTCATCTAGACGTTTGAATGCTTATACAACAACGGTAATTTTATGCCGCCGTATGAAATTAAGTCCTACGTCTGTTTGTTTAACTGTCCGTCGTCTTAATTGAAATACTATGACAATCTTTGATTTATGTTTTATTAATCTGTTGCTTTTGAATATACGACGGGTTTTATCTCCCGACGTTGTAAATTATAAACAACGACGATATTTAACTACCGACGTGTGAAATGATTACTACGTCAGTTATTTAGGAAAACCGTCGTTGTAAATGATATATTACGTCGGTTTATTTATCTGTTTTACACTCTGCTCAATGTCTAACAATCTCCCTTTCTCTCTTTTAGGATGATTTGCAAAAGTAAGTCTCCGAAGGCACTCTGACTGTATCTGGGAGCAATGATATCTTGACTCTTGCTTTGGGAACCCCCGAGCATGGTGGGAGAGTCAGAGGAGTTGGTGCTCCGTTTCCCCAACTCAATTATTCAATTTGCCGAGACAGCAGAGAGTAAAATTTGCTGACAAATTGAAGGAAAGTCTAATGGAGGCAGTCAGAGAAGAGACCTTGAGGATTGAGGCGAGGTCAAGGGAAAGTATAATGGAAGCAATCAGAGCAGAGAGGGAGGTTATGTTGGCACAATTCCGTCAACTAGTTCCTAATTTTGATCCCAACATGCTCAAAACCCCAATTAGTCCAATTCCTTTACCCCCTCAAGGTCAAAGCCCAAAAAATCCAATGTCTGATAAGGCAAGCTGCTCTGGGGCCACTAATATCAGACCCCTAGATTTGGGGGTAGAAGATCCAAAGCCTGATGCTGATACTGTTGGAAAATAGAAAATGACACGGTAAAATCTCTGATATTTTCTTTTTCTGCCTTTTAAATTTTAAATAGACGTCGCTCTTTTAAATATCCGACGTTAACATTTGAAACAACGACGGTATATATTTACCGACGTTGGAAAACAATAATACGTCTGTTTCTTCGAAGAACCATCGTTTTGAGTTAAATACCACGATGCTTTTACTTGTTTTGCAATTTATTGGGCATTGAAAATAACGACTGTCTTTTTTGCTGTCGTCTAATTCTTTTATAAACCATCGTCTATTTCATGAAAGCATTAACTGCATTTTAATTAGACGACCTTTCTTTAGTGTAGCGACGTTATAACATTTACACAACGACGGTTATGTATTTACCGACGTCTATAACCTTTCCTCCGTCAGTATGTACTAGAAACCGTCGTTTATATTATATACCACGTCTGTTTTTTTGGTTTAGTTAGAGTCGTTTATTTTAGTTCACACACAAACTAACTTATATTTCTTTATTTATTTCTTGTAACAGGATCTCTCAAAGCTAGACATGCCACCTCCTCTGTTAGCCTTATGCCAACTTGTCCAGGCCAAGTTGTTGTCTGCTAACGAGACTCTGACAATTCACATGCCCAAGGAAGTGTTTGGCTTTGAGCATGATACCTTCCTCTTCGCTGAAGATGTTTTGCAGTTTGGTTCCATGGTTGAGATTGGAACCACAGTGATATCAATATACAAGAGGTAATTCTAGAAATCCCATTTTGTTTTACATTTCCCTTTCTTTTAAATTAAAATCTCATTTAATTGAATTTCATATATTTAGGTACCTATTTGACTATTTAAAAATGGCAAACAAGGTAAACCTTATTGGCCTCATGGACCCTGGGCTAGTCAGCTCTCAATCTGGATCTCTATCAGACCAAACAAAAAACCTGGCAAACCGCCTGAAAACAGCAGATGGGAATCAATTTTTCTTGGTCCCTTATAATCCAGGGTTAGTCCCCTTAACTATTTAAATTATTTTTCTTTGTAGTACTATTTAACCTATATGGATCATTATGTGTAAGGTTCATTGGGTGTTGGTCATTGTGAGACCATTGAAGGAGACTGCCTATTACAAGAATTCACTGCCAAACCGCGCCGTTGATGAGGACATGAAAAGTATAGTGAATACGTAAGTTCATTTATTCTGATATAAGATTTTTTGGGCTTTACTGCATTTGAAGTATACGACGGGTTTTTATAATACCGACGTTATAATAAAAATACAAAGACGGTGATTTTTTACCGACGTTTTAAACAATTTTTTACGTCAGTATTGTCTTAAAAACGTCGTGTTAACTTAACAACCACGTCGTTTGGGTTTTATTTAAGGACGTTTTAATTTTTTTTGTTCAATTTTTTGTTATACGACGTTTGAAATGTTACCGACGTTATAATGTTACAATACCACGTCTTTTATATTAAAAATTTGTCGTCTTGACTGATTTACCACGACAGTTACTATGTTATTTTAGATTTTTGGTTTTGTGAGTAACTCTCTTTGTTTTCTTCTAACAAGTCAATTAAAATGTTTAACATTCATATAAACAAATATTCAGCACGTAAAGGAGCCATTTGGAAAAATCTACGTGGAACTCCTGTACAACCAACAAGTGTAGAGTGTGGCTATTTCGTGATGAGATTCATGAGAGATATAATTTATGATCAAGACCTAGATTTCGAGAAGAAGGTAAAAGGAAAAATTTAAGATATAATTTCTTTATTTTACTACGTCAACTTTTTCTTTAAAACCGTCGTTTGTATCTTTATAACACGTCAGTTTTTTGGTTTATTTTGCAGTTTGGAAATAAAAATGATAAAGTTCAGTATAAACAAGAGGATATTGATGAAGTTTGGCATGAATGGGCAGAATTCGTGAACAAGCTATTACAGAATGATAATTGATGTACATAATATTTATTAACAATGTTAAGGTTTATTTTAGTTTATTAAAAATGTACATAAATATTTTTGTTGTAATCAATCGAACAACCATAAAAAAAATTAATTTTTTTGTGAAATTTTTTTAGTTCCCAAAATATTCATGAAAACTTAATTTAATTCCCAAAAAACGACGTCTCTTTCTAATTTACACGTCGCATATGTGTATACAATGGTCGTCTTACTATAACTAGAAATATAACATCGACGGCAATTATTAAAAACGACATGTAACAGTAATAAACACGACGGTTTCTATTTATTTCATCTTGTATGGATAAATTTGTACTGATATACTACCACTACAAAACAGAATCCCTTTTGCGAGGGCATTTTGTCGTTGCTAAAAGCCTTTTGCCGTCGGAAATACACTTTTTCGATAGCAAAAGTTCGTTGGAAGTCGTCGCTAAAGGGCTGGTTGCAAATACATCATTTCCGACGCCCATGCTTCGTAGCTATTGCTTAAATTTCTATCGAAAATGGATTTTTAAAACGACCCTACATATTTATTTCCGACCGTACATGTGGTCGTAATTACTTATATGATTGTCAGAAATAGTTCTTTTATCGAGATTTTTTATTTTTACGAATTCATATTTTCAACCAATAAGTGTCGTCAGAAATACTTTTTTCGACAATGATATATTATTTGTGAGGGCTAGATTTCGTCGCAATTATCATTATTGACCAAAAGAGTTTGTGGAAAATATATAATATCTCGTCGGAAAAGAGTATAACAAAATATTTCCGATGGGCAAGTTACGTCGGAAATATATATTTGGGTTTAGACTTATTTTCTTCTTACTTTTTGACTTGCAGGGCAGAGCATTCCTGTGGCTTCTTCTTCAATTTACAACAGAACTATTCTATTTTGGCACTTCTGTGACTAAGTAAGAATTTGGTATACGGTATATGCATATCAAGGGTATATAGCCTGCCTATATGGGCCAAGTGCTTTGACAATTTTTATTACTTTGGTAATATGGTATATGCATATATGTTCTTGTAGTACACTATAATATATCTTATACATGTAATTGTTAGAGAAAAAAGTTAAGACTTGTGGGCACAGAAAGGCCTTTATGCTCCCTCTCTGCTGCTGAGACTTTTGGGTGATGTTTTAGAGAATTACATGCCTCCGTGTTTTTTTACATGCCAGTTCCCTAGTACAGTGATACAATAATAAATGTGGCTTTCATTTTGATGTCTTTGATATAGTTTTAATATTTGAATTTTTGGTCATTTGTTCTATTAATATTAATTGGAACTTATTTATGTAGAGAAATGCATGTTGATAAATCTTGGATGCAATCTGGGAGGTCTTCAGAAGATTATTTTGCAGGAGTTGAAAGTTTTCTTAATTATGCATACAACCATGTTAAGCCGGATGATTCTAAGATATTTTGTCCTTGCTCTAAATGCAGTAATAGATATAGACATCTGAGGTATGAGGTACACAAGCATCTTCTTTATAACGGAATTAAACTGACTTATACTACATGGAATTTGCACGGCGAGGGTGAGGATGAGGATAGTGATGAAAGTGATAGTGACAATGATGGACATGATGTGGCCAGTATGGAGCAAGACGATGATATGCATGGTTTAATAGAAGCAGGTTGTCCACAAGATCCAAATGGAGATGCACACAAGTTTTACAAATTGTTAGAAGAGGCAGAACAACCATTGTATGCTGGTTGTGAGTCGTATTCTAATTTGTCTTTTGTTGTGAACCTAATGCATATCAAGGGTATCGGTACTATGAGCATTAAAGCATTTGGTATGTTGCTAACATTGTTGAAAAATGCATTTCCTTTTTGTGAGAAGTTACCTACAACCACCAACGGTGCAAAGAAAATTATTTCAGATTTAGGTCTTCATTATGATAAAATAGATGCATGCAATAATGATTGCATCATTTATTATAAGGAGCATGCAAATGCAATGCAATGTCCTACATGTAAGCTTTCGAGATGGAAGAAACAAGGAAAGGGTAGCAAAAAGAAAGGTAAAAGGGTTCCATGGAAGGTGCTTAGATATTTTCCACTCACACCAAGACTTCAAAGATTATTCATGTCATCCAAGACAGCTGTAGATATGAGGTGGCATTTTAAGGATCGTGTAAAAGATGGAGTGTTGAGGCATCCGGGAGATTCTGAGGCTTGGAAATCGTTTAATCAAATTCATGAGTCATTTGGTATGGAACCTCGAAATGTAAGACTTGGTTTGGCAACAGATGGATTTAACCCTTTTGGGAACATGAATTTGCACTATAGTATTTGGCCAGTTCTCATGTACCCATATAATCTTCCTTCGTGGATGTGCATGAAAAGAGCCTTATGTTTTCATGACTTTACTTATTCCTGGACCCAAGGGTCCATGCCATGACATTGATGTATACATGAGGCCGTTGATAGACGAGTTGCGAACATTGTGGGAAATTGGTGTTGAAACGTATGATATATATGCAAAGCAGAATTTTCAGATGAGAGCTGCAATTCTTTGGACTATCAATGATTATCCAGCTTATGCATACATGTCAGGTTGGAGTACGTCTGGCAAATTGGCATGCCCATATTGTGCATCTGATACTTCGCATCGTTGGTTATCTCATGGGTCTAAAACATGTTATTTGGGTCATAGACGATTTTTACCGTCTGACCACGTATGGCGTAATCAACGAAGCCAATTTGATAATACAAGGGAAACAAGACTTGCACCCAAGAGACCATCTGGTGATGATGTGATAAATGAACTTAGTGAATTAAGAGAAATAACACATGGCAAGGATGGGAAAAAGCATACAATACTTTGGTTTGGAAAAGATCATAATTGGAAAAAACATTCGATATTTTTCCAATTGCCTTACTGGAAAACACTTTTGGTGCGTCACAATTTAGATGTCATGCACATTGAGAAAAATGTATTTGAGAATGTGATTGGCACAATGATGAGCATTGATGGTAAAACAAAAGATTCTTTAAATGCTCATCTTGATCTTCAAGAAATGGGTATAAGACAGAGGTATCATCCAGAAGAAGGAGATAATGGTAAGCTCTATTTTATCCCAGGTGATTATACATTGTCAAATGATGATAACAAAGCTTTATGTCAATGGTTAATGGAGTTAAAAGTTCTAGATGGGTACTCTGGAAATTTATCTCGATGTGTTAATGCTTCAGAACGTAATATTTCTGGTATGAAAACTCATGATTGTCATGTGTTCTTAGAGAGATTACTTCCATTTGTGGTGCGAGATTTATTAACCAAATATGTAAGTGAGCCTTTAATTGAATTATCGTACTTTTTCAAGGAATTGTGTGCTAAAGTTTTAAGAGAAGATGACTTGAATTTTCTTGACAATCAAATTGTCATAACTCTATGCAAGTTGGAAAAAATATTCCCTCCTGCCTTTTTTGACATCATGATTCACCTAACTTGCCACTTGGTATGGGAGGCAAACGTGGCCGGTCCAGTACAATTCAGGTGGATGTATCCTGTGGAAAGGTAATCTGTCACGACCCGACTCCCCAAGCACGATATTGTCCGCTTTGGGCCCCCCTCTCTGCCCTCACGGTTTTGTTTCTGGAAGCTCACGAGCAACTTCCCAGTGGGTCACCCATCTTGGGATTGCTCTGGCCCCCAACTCGCTTAACTTCGGAGTTCCTATGACTCCGAAGCCAATGAGCTCCCAAAAGGCCTCGTGCTAGGAAGAGAAGTGCCCACACATTTAAAGCACTTCACCTTTCCCTCCCCGAGCGATGTGGGATTGCTCACCGTTCTTGTTTCCCCAAGACACGGGTCTTACAATCCACCCCCCTTGGGGCCCAGCGTCCTCGCTGGCACACTTCCGGTCGGGGTCCAGCTCTGATATCATTCTGTCACGACTCGACTCCCCTAGCACGATATTGTCCGCTTTGGGCCCCCCTCTTTGCCCTCACGGTTTAATTTTTGGGAGCTCATGAGCAACTTCCCAGTGGGTCACCCATCTTGGGATTGCTCTGGCCCCCAATTCGCTTAACTTCGGAGTTCCTATGAATTCGAAGCCAATGAGCTCCCAAAAGGCCTTGTGCTAAGAAGAGAAGTGCCCACACATTTAAAGCACTTCACCTTTCCCTCCCCGAGCGATGTGGGATTGCTCACCGTTCTTGTTTCCCCAAGACACTGGTCTTACATAATCTCAATGTTTAGATATTAATTTTATTCACAGTTTGTTTAATTGCTGATGTATGATTCTCTAATTTCGGTATTTATGATGTAATTAGGTATTTGCATAAGCTAAACACTTATGTTCGTAATAAGGCTCATCCAGAAGGGTCTATTGCCGAAGGTATCTTGGGAGATGAGTGTTTAATATTTTGCTCTCGCTATTTGCATCGAGTTGAAACTAAGTTTAATAAAAGAGATAGAAACGACGATGGAGGTCAACTGTCATATGATACATCTCCATTATCTATTTTCTCACCACCTGGTTGAGCTTTTGGGAAAGGTGTACTTAGAGAGATGAGCATCGAACTTCATAAGGCTGCCACTCATTATGTCCTACAAAATTGTGATGAAGCTTTGCCATTTGTCCAGTAAGAAATCTTCAACACTATAATTCTTTGTGTATTTACTATGTTACTATTTATTTAGATCTAATATGTCACTGTATTAATTTGAATATAATTATTTGTTATGTATGCAGAGAACATAAGAACATTCTAATCCATTCTAGTGTTGATAATGTGGAGGAGTCACATAGGCTTCAATTTTCAAACTGGATTTCTAAAAGGGTATGGATAATATTGTATTGGAAAAACTATTGACTGTCATAGATGTTTATTTAAAAATATTTTTTCCTTTCTATGCAGGTCACAGAACTATACAACGATGGTAAAGTTAGTAAGCAAATGCTTTCTTTGGCTCGAGGTCCTGAAAGGTGAGTAACTTATTATCCTGGTTATTATATTCGTGGTTTTAGATTTCATACATTGTAGCGTGATGAGAATAAAAAAACACAAAATAGTGGAGTTATGGTTAAGGGGGCGAATCAGATTGACGATGTGCCTTGGTATGGAACCTTAGTAGATATTGTTGAGCTCCGATACACAGAAGGAAATAGAGTTGTATTGTTCAATTGTGATTGGTATGACACAACACGAAAAGGAACAGGTTACAAGATAGATCGTTATGGAATAATCACTGTTTATACAACACGCAAGCTAAATACTCAAGAGCCATTCGTACTAGCAAGCCAAGCAGCCCAAGTTTTTTTTATGTGAAGGAGGTTAAAAATAAAATTTGGAGTTTTGTAGTGGAAACAAATCCAAGAAACGCTTATGAGATGACTAGTGATGAGAATGACCCATACCAAGAAGCAGAGACTCAAAGTCAAAGCATGTATGCCATCCAAAATGATGTTGATGACAATGAAATTGATTGAAGAAGCGATGTGATGCAACTTACAACTCTGGGATGAGTTGTCATGTAATTGTGATTGTCTATATTTTTTTTTTGAATTGGCTATTTTTAGTTATTATCAATCAAATTGTTTTTACTTATTATAATGGGAAATTGACATTCAAACGTTTTCCTAGAGGACATATTTCTCCTCGAAAATAGTCAAACAATTCAGACGAAAGGAGAATCCCTCAGAAATAGTCAAGCAATTCCGACAAAATAAGAAACCCCTCAGAAATAGTCAAACAGTTCTGACGGAATGAGAAACCCCTCGGAAATAATCATCCTATTTCCGTCAAACATACTTTTGGTCGTTAATAAAGCTGGCGCCAAGTCTTCCCGCCAAATAAATTACATTTCCTACGACAACAGAGACTTTTTCCGAGGGTATTTCCTTTGTCGGAAATAAATTTCAGGCCCGTGACATATTTCCAACGGACAACATTTTTTGGTCGGAAAAAACACTTTTACTGAGAGAATTTCGGGGCCCTCGGAAAATGTTGGTCGGTAATGACCTCTTTTTTTTGTAGTGTACGTCTGTTAGTACAACCATATCGACGTCTTAATAATATAAAAAGGCGGTAATAAAAAAAAATTTGACGTCGTATAAGTAAACAACGTCGGTGATACAAAACAACATGACGTGGTAATACAATAACCCACGTCAGTGATCCAAAAAAATTGACGAGGTAATATTATCATCCACGTCAGTTATTTAAAAAAAGATATAACAAGAAATATAACATCGACGGCAATTACTAAAAACGACATGTAACATTAATAAACACGACGGTTTCTATTTACTTCATCTTGTATGGATAAATTTGTACTGATATACTACGTCTGTTTGTACAACCATACCGACGTCTTAATAATATACAAAGGCGGTAATGAAAAAAAATTGGATGTCGTATAAATAAACAACGTCGGTGATCCAAAACAAGAGGACGTGGTAATACAATAACCCACGTCGGTGACCCAAAAAAACTTGACGTGGTAACATTATCATCCACGTCAGTTATTTAAAACAAGATATAACAAGAAATATAACATCGACGGCAATTACTAGAACCGACATGTAACAGTAATAAAAACAACGGTTTCTATTTACTTCATCTTGAATGGATAAATTTGTACTAATATTCTACGTTTGTTAGTATGACAATATCAACGTCCTAATAATAGACAAAGGCGGTTATGATAAACAATTTGACGGCGCATATCTAAAGAACGCCATTTATCGAAAACAAGATGACGTGGTAATTCAATAACCCACGTCGGTGATCCGAAAAACATAACGTGGTAACAATATCATCCACGTCAGTTATTTAAAACAAGTTGACGTGGGAACATAATTATCCACATCGGGGAGTAAAACAAGACGATGTGGTAACTTAATAACGTCGTTTTGTGTTAGTTTCGACGTCTAAAACAATATATGACGTCATTTTGTGTTGTTTAACGTCGTTGTAAAAGGATACAACGTCGGTTAGGTCATTTGGAATTTAATTTTAAATGACTTTTATATTTTATTTAATTCCATATTAAATTCAAAACTAATTCCAAAAATTAAACTGACAACTACCAAGCACTCATTGAAATATTGTCTCTCCCCTAAATCTTTAAAAAATATAATTTTACAAATATTTTTTTTATTGTATTTAATTACTAATATTAATAATATATTCAAAACAAAATCCAAAAAATATACCGACAAATTCTATGCACTCATTGAGACAGTATCTTGCCGTTAAGGCCTGAAAAATGTAATTTTAGTTTTCAAAGTTCAAATGATAATAAAATTCAAACAAATTTAAAGACAAAGCACGGTACTCCTTATACTTTACATAACATAACCCTAAAGTTTATGTCATCCATTGGTGCCCATAAATTCAAAATGATGAAATCCATATTTTAGCCTACTATTATAGAAGGCATTGTTGTAAGGAGTCCGTAGTAATTTTCGGTTCATTTTTCTCATACTTGTGTATTTTTTTTATAATTATTGTAAAATTTAGGGTTTAGGGTTTATTGAAACGACGCCGGTTTTCTCCCTCTGTTTTTGGTCAACTACGCGCGTTTGAATCCCAGGAAACCCAAACCCCGACTAATTATTTCATATTTACGACGTCGGTTATTAAGGGGTGACTTATGTTCTGTTTACAACGGCGGTTTCCAATGGAAACCGCCGTCGTCAGTTAGTATTAAACGTCCATATCTAAGTATTTACCGTCGTCGTTGAAAAACGCGGTACTTTAAAATTTTCGACCGCGATCTAAAATTTTCAGAATTTCCCTTTAACCCTATAATGGTTCGTTCTCTCTCTTCAACATAAATTTGTCTTAAAGTTTTCGCTCTCTCTCAAAGCATTGGGAATATTCTCTCAGCTCTCTCTCAAGCTTTTGTTATATTCTCTCAACTCTCTCTGAAGCATTGGTTATTGCACGGCTTCTTGAATCCATGTAAGTGCAAACCCTAATATCTTTATTTAATGATATTGCACGGCTTCTTAAATCCATAAGTGTTTTCGTTCTATTTGGGTTATTTTATGTTTTAGTGTTTGCATTCTTGTAATAATTACTATCTGTTTGGGTTCTTTTATGTTTGTTTGACCATGGGTTCTTGGAAAAGGATTGGGGATGGGAGATTTAAGCTGTTTTTTTTTTCTTAAACCACGACGACGGTTGATGGATCAAACCGTCGTCCAAATGTTTATTATACGTCGGTTGTTCATTTACTCCCGTCGTCTGAGTTTTAATCCACAATTGGTAGCCTAAAAACGACTGTTTCTCCATTAACCGTCGTCTTTAGTCTACCAGAACCCCGTACTTTGTTCTTCAAAAACCAATACAAATTTTTGGGTTTCGGTATCTTAATGACAACGGTAACTATAGATGTCGTCGTCTGAATTTGTATTAAACGACGATTATGTTGTAAAAACCGTCGTCTTGTTCTTGTTTTATTTTTTATTTTCAATTTGTTCTCTGCTATTTGAATGAGGTAGTCTTTCATGGCTAGTGTTTCCACTTTAATATATATATATATATATATATGTATATATGATTTTATAGTGTGTGAGATGGATAAGTCATGGATGAGTTAGGGGTGGAATAAATTTTGAATTTTGCTGTAGAAAATCTTGGAAATACAACTCATATTCGTTGTCCATATGTTAAATGTGGGAATATTCGATTGTTTGGGGTTGGAATTATAAGGGAACACTTATACTTTAATGGAATTGACCAAAGCTATACGATTTGGACATGGCATGGAGAACCTTGGGAATGGACTACCAATGCTAGTACAAATGTGGAAGAAGATGAGCAAAGTAGGTTCAGTTATGTTTCTAAAGAATTAGGGATGGATGATAATGATTTTGCCAATATTGGATCTGATCCTTATGAGTTTGCCAATATGATTGGGGATGGCGATGAACCCTTATACCCTGGTTGCAGTAAGTACACGAAGTTGTCGGCTTTGGTGAAGTTATATAATTTGAAAGCAAAACATGGGATGAGTGATGTTTGTTTTACAGAATTATTGATACTTCAAGGAGAATTGCTTCTAGAAGGAAATACACTACCTTCTTCTATGTACGAGGCAAAAAAGACTTTGTCTGCTCTAGGGATGAGTTATGAGAAAATCCACGCATGTCCCAATGACTGCATTTTGTATAGGAAGGAGTATGAGGATTCAACTAATTGTCCTACTTGTGGTATCTCAAGGTGGAAGGAAACCAAAGATGAGTTCTTGAAAGAGGGTGTGGCAGCGAAGGTGGTGTGGTATTTTCCTCCAATTCCAAGGTTTAAAAGGATGTTTCAATCACATAAGACAGCTAAGAGTTTGACTTGGCATGCTGTAAGAAAATCAGTTGACGGTCATATGTCTCATCTAGCGGATTCCCCGTCTTGGAAACTTGTTGATGATAAATGGCCCAACTTTGGTAATGAGCCAAGAAACTTGAGATTGGCTATCTCATCTGATGGATTCAATCCCCACAGTTCTTTAAGTAGCAGATACAGTTGTTGGCCAGTTATCTTAATTACATATAATCTCCCACCATGGCTATGCATGAAGCGGAAGTTCATGACGTTGACCTTATTGATTTCGGGTCCTAAACAGCCCGAAAATGATATAGACGTCTACTTAGAGCCTTTGATTGATGATTTCAAATCTCTGTGGGATGGGATTAGAGGAGTGTATGATGCACACATAGGAGAACACTTTACACTCAGAGGTGTATTACTGTGGACAATTAATGATTTTCCTGCCTATGGAAACTTATCTGGTTATGTCGTTAAATGATATAAAGCTTGTCCAATATGCGGCGATGATACACCTAGTCACAGGTTGAAAAATGGCCACAAAATTTATTACATTGGACATAGAAAATGGTTACCAATCAATCATCCATATAGGAGGCAACGTGCAGCTTTTAATGGAAAACCTGAATATGACATGCCTCCTGAGCCATTAACCGGAGAAGAAGTGCTGCATATGGTTGAAGATGTTAATTACATACGGGGCTCAAAAAATGGGGGAAGTGTTGGTGAGAATGATGGTGACAGAGTTTGTTGGAAGAAGAAATCAAAATTCTTTAATCTCGAGTATTGGAAATACCTCCCTGTGAGGCATGCCCTAGATGTTATGCACATTGAGAAGAATGTTTGCGATGGTATCATTGGTACATTGCTAGAGATTCCTAGAAAAAATAAAGATGGGATTGCTGCTCGGTTAGACTCATTGGGTCAAAACTGATTTGCAACCCGAGTATGGAGAAAGACGTACTCGCTTGCAATTCTTTCTATGGTATGAAAGTCCCTGAAGGTTATTCTTCAAATATAAAAAATCTTGTATCTTTAAAAGATTCAAGACTTCTTGGCCTTAAATCTCATGATTGCTCCCTGTGGCAATTCGTTCTGTTTTGGAGAAGCCTGCAAGGTATGCAATAACTCGATTGTGCTTCTTCTTCAATGCTATATGTGCAAAGACGGTAGATGTTTCCAAGCTAGATAAGTTGGAAGAAGATGTAGTAGTTACTTTGTGTTTGCTTGAGAAGTACTTTCCCCCTTCATTCTTTGATATCATGGTTCATCTAGTGGTACATCTTGTCAGAGAAGTTCGTCTATGTGGGCCAGTATATTTTAGATGGATGTATCCGTTTGAAAGATATATGAAAGTGCTAAAGGGGTATGTTCAGAATCGTACTCGTCTCGAAGGTTGCATTGCTGAGCGGTATATAGCTGAAGAAACTGTAGAGTTTTGTACCGAGAATTTATCTGATGTTAGTATAGTTGGAGTGCCTTCAAGCCAGAAGATGAGTGTTTCAAAGCCATTATCAGGTTGCACAGTGAGCTTAGTTGATCTGGACTTGTTGAACCAGGCACATCTATATGTCTTGGAGAACATGGAGGAAGTCCTACCTTATATCGAGTACATATGAGTTTAATTTTTCATATGTAGCCATTTTAAATATTATTACTCTTTATGTTTATCTTATATACAAGGGACCGTAATGTTTGATTTTTTCGTGTCAATTGTAGGGAACATATGATCCACATCAAGACCACTTATCCAAAATTTAGAAAGAGAACAAAGTGGCTACAAGATAAGCACAATAGCACTTTCATTCAATGGCTACGCTTTAAGGTATATATGTTATTGAATGACATATTGAACTTTGAATTTTCTTTTTTTCTATATGTTAGATTGAATTATGATATATGTTTAATTTGCAGGTTCAAAGTGAACTTAATGGGAAAGAGAATAATGGCATATCGGAAAATTTGAGGTGGCTAGCAGCTTGTCCAAGCATGGCAGTGCCATCATATAGGAGCTATCTTATTAATGATGTCAAATTTAACACCAATGCACAAGATGATGTGCGAACTGTCCAAAATAGTGGAGTTTATTTACTTGCACATACTATGCAAGTTGCTAGTGCCAAGGATAAAAACCATATTGTCTCCAATATGGGTTTTTATGGGGTTATTCAAGAAATTTGGGACCTTGACTACCAAAAGTTTAGAATCCCAGTCTTGATGTGTGATTGGATAGATAACACTTCGGGCCTTGTAGTCGACGAACTTGGATTTATCCTTGTAGATCTGAGTAAAATTGGACATAAGAATGACCAATTTTTTATGGCTTCTCAAGTCAAACAAGTATTTTATGTTGACGACCCAATGCATCGTGGTTGGTCGGTAGTGTTATCAATGCCTAATAGAGAATATAATGATGTTATTGGTGATAATGTGCTAAGTGATATTAGAATTGAGTGTAAGTCATTTACTAGAGGGATACCAAATGTTGACACATTTGATGACCTAGTGGGTGAGTTTGGGAGTGAGAATATTAGAGATGGGTGTGAAGATATATGGGTTGATTGATTCTTGTAATGGATGACATTAGTTATGCAGTTAATTGTGTGACATTAATTGATAGCTCTGTATATCATTTTAATTCCGATCACATTTTCATTCTGCAGGCTTTGGGCTCGACAAATCAAAAATTTAAAATAATGGGTTAAAGTTGAAAATACGACGGTCAAGTTAAAAAATCGCAAAAAGAGAAGTCTAAAAAATAACCAACGTCAGGTTTTCACAAACGACGTGGAACGCCAATGCAAAAATGAAATAAAAACCGCCATTTGAAAAAGAAAAGACGTCGGTTAATTAAAATTCATTTAAACACGGTTAATAAATCTTACCAACAACGACGGTAAAGAAAATAATTCACGACGTACACTAAAGAATAAGACGACGGAATAGAGCTCAAACCTACGAATTTAAGGATAACACTACTTCCATCAATTGATAATTACCGTCATAAAAACAATGTTGCACGTCAGTTATAATAAAACAGTTGACACGTCAAAAAAGGTTATAAAAGGGACTTATCAAAGACTAATCACGTCATGGAATAAACAAACCACCGACGTAGTAAGTTGTATAACACTGTCGAAGAATTGGATTCTTAGGACATAGTAAAGTCCTTAACCACGACCTGTATTTTACAATAACCATCGTCAAATCCATAACTTCTTAATGACGGTTAGGCCAAAAGCACTGACGTCTCAGACATTACACACGTCCAAGTGGCTCACAAAAGAGACTTTTAAAATGCCAACCACGTTAAGGCCTATAAAAACCGACGTTGTAAATAATTAACCACGTCGCAAAATGGGACTCTTAGGCCATAGTAATTGGATTAAACATGACAGATATTTTACATTAACCGACGTGCAAGATTAAATCCACGTCGTTTATTTCTCTGTTCAAGCCGTCAAAATCATTTTCAACGTATGTGGTGACCTGAAGGGTCATGGTTATTTGTTTGTTACGTTTGTCCAAGTAAATATGTGCCATGTTAAACTTTTCAAACGTCACTTTTTTAAACAAAAGCGACGTCTAACCTTGTCCAAAAGTGTACTTTTGTATGTTAAATTTGCCATGTTATATGTTTTAGACGTCAATTTTTTTATTTAGTGAACGTAGTATATGTTAACCACGACGGTTTCTACGTTTTACACGTCGGTATTCTTTCAATTAGAGACGTGGATAATAGTTTTTATGTCGGTTTTGTAGTTGTTCTTGACATTTAACATTCTTTAAACGTCTGTGTTTTACTAAAACCGTCGTCTAATATAGTCGAAGTTGTCTTTTTAAGCTATTTTTGTATGAATTAGACGTCGGTTTTAATTGTTTTATGACGTGTAATATCTTAACGATGTCGGTTATTTTCTGTCGTTATTTTACATATTAAAAGATGGCGGTCGATTTCACGTCGGTTTTAAAACATGCTACAAGACAATGGATTCCCGTCGTCTATTTCAATTTTTGTAGTAGTGGGGGTTTGGGTTTCCTGGGATTCGAACGCACGTAGTTGACCAAAAACAGCGAGAGAAAACCGGCATCGTTTCAATAAACTCTAAACCCTAAATTTTACAATAATTATAAAAAAATACACAAGTATGAGAAAAATGAACCTAAAATTGCTACGGACTCCTTACAACAATGTCTTCTATAATAGTAGGCTAAAATCTGGATTTCATCATTTTGAATTTATGGGCACCAATGGATCACATAAACCTTAGGGTTATGTTATGTAAAGTATAAGGAGTATCGTGCTCTCTAAATTTTTTTGACTTTTATTATCACTTGAACTTTGAAAACTAAAATTACATTTTTCAGGCCTTTACGGGCAAGATATTGTCTCAATGAGTGCATAGAATTTGTCGGTATATTTTTTCAGATTTTTTATAAATATATTATTAATATTAGTAATATTAGTAATTAAATACAATAAAAAAATATTTGTAAAATTACATTTTTTAAAGCTTTAGGGGAGAGACAATATTTCAATGAGTGCATGGTAGTTGTCAGTTTATTTTTTGAAATTAGTTTTGAATTTATTATGAATATTAGGAATTAAATAAAATATAAAAGTCATATTAAAATGAAATGCCAAATGACATAACCGACGTTGGATCCCTTTACAACGACGTTAAACAACACAAAACGACGTCCTATATTGTTTTAGACGTCGAGAATAACACAAAACGACATTATTAAGTTACCTCGTCATCTTGTTTTCACTCACCGACGTGGATAATCAAGTTCCCACGTCCTCTTGTTTTAAATCGCCGACGTGGATGATTAGGTTACCACGTCATCTTGTCTTGGATCATCGCCGTGGGTTATTAGGTTACCACGTCATCTTGTTTTGGATCACCGCCGTTGTTTGACTATACAACGTCAAATTTTGTAAGATAACTGCCTTTGTATATCATTAAGACGTCGATATGGTTGTACTAACAAACGTAGTATATCGGTACAAAATTTATCCGTACAAGATGAAGTAAATATAAACCGTCATGTTTATTCCTGTTACATGTTGTTTTTAAGAATTGCCGTCGATGTTATATTTCCAATTATAATAAGACGACCATTGTATACACATATGAGACGTGTAAATTAGAATGAGACGTCGTTTTTTGGGAATTAAATTAAGTTTTTATGAATTAAATTAAGTTTTCATGAATTTTTTGGGAAATAAAAAAATTTCAAAAAAAATTTAATTTTTTTGATGGTTGTTCGATTGATTACAACAAAAATATTTATGTACATTTTTAATAAACTAAAATAAACCTAAACATTGTTAATAAATATTTATGTACATCAATTATCATTCTGTAATTGCTTGTTAACGAATTCTGCCCATTCATGCCTAACTTCGTCAATATGTTCTTGTGTATACTGAACTCGATCTTTTTTCTTTTCAAACTGCAAAATAAACGGAAAAAACAGACGTGTTATAAAGATACAAACGACGGTTTTAAAGAAAAGGTTGACGTAGTAAAATAAAGAAATTATATCTTAAATTTTGCCTTTTACCTTCTTCTCAAAAGCTAGGTGTGGATCACGAAATTGCCACACTCTACACTTGTTGGTTGTTCAGGAGTGCCTTGTAGATTTTTCCAAATGGCTGTTTTACATTATGAAGATTTGTTTACATGAGAGTTAAACATTTTCATTGACCTGTTACAAGAAAACAAAGAGTGTTAATGACAAAACGAAAATCTAAATAAAAATAGTAACTGTCGTGGTAAATCAGTGAAGACGACATTTTTTTTTTTAAATGACGTGGTATTGTGTTTCAAACAGCGGTATGAAACTACTGTTGTTGTGTAATATTATAATGTCGGTAAAAGGAAAAACGTCGTATAACAAAAAATTGAACAGAAAAAATTAAAACTCCCTTAAATAAAACCCAAACGACGTGGTAGTTCAATTAAGACGACGTTTTCAAGACAATACTGACATAATAAATCATTTAAAACGTCAGTAATAAATTACCGTCGTTGTATTGTCATTATAAATTCGGTATTATAAAAACCCGTCGTATACTTCAAATGCGGTAAAGGAAAAAAAAATCTTAGATTGGAATAAATCAACTTACGTATTCACTATACTTCTCATGTCGTCGTCAACGGAGAGGTTTGGCAGTGAATTCATGTAATAGGCAGTCTCCTTGAATGGTCTCACAATTACCAACACCCAATGACTCCAACACATAATGATCCATATAGGTTAAATAGTACTACAAAGAAAAATATTACAAGGAAAATACGTTAAATAGTTAAGGGGACTAACCCTGGATTATAAGGGACCAAGAAAAATTGATCCCCATCTACTTTTTTCGGGCGGTCTGACAGTTGTTTTGTTCGGTAAGATAGAGATCCAGATTGAACGCTGACTAGCCCCGGGCCGACGAGGCCAATAAGGTTTACCATATTTTCCAAAACAAGTAAAAGCGTCGTGGTATTTCACTCACAACGACGGTTTTTGGAAGAAACAGACGTATTATTGTTTTCTAACGTCGGTAAAGATATACCATCATTGTTTGAAATTTTAATGTTGGATATTTAAAAGAGCGACGTCTATTTAAAATTTAAAAGGCAGAAATAGAAAATATCAGAGATTTAACCATTTTATCTTGCTGTTTTTCAGCAGTATCAGCATCAGGCTTTGGATCTTCTTCCCCCAAAACTTGGGGTCTGATATTAGTCGCCCCCGAGTAGCTTGCCTTGTCATACATTGGATTTTCTGGGCTTTGTTCTTGAGGCGGTAAAGGAATTGGAGTAATTGGGGTTTTGAGCATGTTGGGATCAAAATTTGGAACTAGTTGACGGAATTGTGCCAACATAATTTCCCTATCTGCTATGACTGCTTCCAAAACACTTTCCCTTGACCTAGCCTCAATCCTCAAGGTCTCTTCTCTGACTGCCTTCATAAGACTTTCCTTCAATTTGTCAGCAAATTTTAGTCCCTGCTATCTCGGCAAATTGAAGAATTGAGTTGGGGAAACGCCAGCTCAAACTCCTCTGACTCTCCCACCATGCTCGGGGGTTCCCAAAGCTAGAGTCAAAATATCATTGCTCCTGGAGACAGTCAGAGTGCCCTCGGAGACTTGTTTTTGCAAATCATCCTAAAAGAGAGAAAGAGAGAGAGAATGTTAGACATTGAACAGAGTGTAAAACAGATAAATAAACCGACGTAATATATCATTGACAATGACGGTGTTCTTACATAACTGACGTAGTATTGATTTCACACGTCGGTAGTAAAATACCATCGTTGTTTATACATTATAACGTCGGTAGAAAAAACCCATTGTATATTCAAAAGCTATAATAGATTAATAGAACATAAATCAAACACCGTCGTAGTATTTCAATTAAGACGACGGACTGTTGAAAAAACGGACGTAGTACATAATTTCAAACGGCGGCATAAAATTACCATCATTGTATGCGCATTCTAACGTCTAAATGAGATAAAACCGTCATAAATTTTAATGAAGAAGTGAAAAAACTCAATTGAAATATGCATTCTTTTCCAGAAATTGTGCACCACAAATTTCAGTGAAATAGACAGAGAGAGGGAGAGTGTGTGCGTGAGTAAACTTAAAACAAGATTGTCGTCTCCAGAATTTAAGCCTTCGTATTAATTCTATGTAGACGTCTAATTCATGCAAAAACCGACGTGCTATTGTATTTGAAACTGCGGTAAATAGAAACCGTCGTGGTGTTTAAATTTTAACGTCGGTTATTTTAACATGCGACGTCTATACCAAAATAAAACTGCCTTCTCTGCAACCTTTGGATCAGGGATGTTTCCCGTTTTATCTCCTCTTGCCTTCTTCCATAGCAGATCGATCGATTTCTTCACCGGGCATGGTTTCTTCTAATTCATCCTCCAAACCCACATACCCTTTTCGAGACAACCTATGGTTGTACTCGCATTTCTCCCTCCTTTGTTTCTGCCCAGAATGCACATCCTCAAAATCTGGGGATAACCTTGAAGCTACAAAGGCACCCCATTGCGATTTCTCTATGAACTTATAAAGCTAAGAGGGTTCTTTTAACTTCTCCTTGTCATTTGCGAATGGAAGTAAAAACTGCCTAGTTAAGGTATACTTGAAATCCTTCCATTTTTTGGCGGCAGACGACAGCACCATCTTCTTACACCCTTCCCCAATAACATAAGCCATTTGAACAGCTTCCCAAATATGCTCCTTCAGGTCCTTGGGCAATTGAATCCATTTCTTGTCCACAAGAGGGACTCTGGTGCTTGCCAAAACACCAATGTAAGACTGCATCTCAACAGCAGCCTTGCCATGTGGTCTGCCCCTTTTATTGAACTCAACCACAAGCTTAATCTTCTGAATTTTCCTCTTCACAACATGGCTCATTGTGTTGATACCGCGGGTCGATTTTGGCTCCTCAACAAATGTGGTTGTGCTGGGGTCTTTCTCGGAGGTTGAAGAAAATCTCATCCTCTTCGAGGGTTTGCTTTGAACTGATTTGCCTTCATCCATTTGAGCCTTTGAAACTGATTTGGCTTCATCCCTTTGAGCCTCTGACACTTGAGCTTCCTTGTTTTGAGATTTCGAAACCATTTTTAATTAATCAACAAGAAAAACAACGACGGTTATTTAAACAGAACGACGTAATAATAAAAAAAAGATGTCGGAAAAAATACGGCCGTGATATTTAATTTAGGACGACGGTTGTAAAATAACACCGTCGTCCTAAAAACAAAACCACGATGGTAACACGAAAACAGCGACGTCTTATTAAACAGTTGTCTCAGACCATGTATGGAAATAGGACGGCGGTTTTATCTCGTTCATGACGTAAATGTTGATACACCATGTCGGTTATTAAGCCTAAGCATCGAAATGGTTTATACATTACAATGTCAAACACGAAAGACAACCGTCGTCTTACTGAGATGTGATACAAGAAAAACGCCAGTTCTTTCTCCCATGAGACGACGGTTTTATCTTGTTTTCGACGTATTAATTGTCACATCATGACTGTTATTAACCACCGTCGTGCAGTTTGCATTCGGTCGGATTTAACGACTGTCGTGGTATGTCGATTCTAACGTCGCAAACAAGAGAGAACTGTCGTCTTCAGGCGTCGTCAGAGTAATGGACTAATGAATTTAATCAAACCAGTAAAAGATTTCCTCATTTTGACGGAGTCTTGTTTCCAGACTCGTTCTTTCAAAACCCTCTTCAAATGAAAGTGAAAAAAAAAAAAGATTGAGAAAAAACCTTTGGGGTGAAAAGAAAGTTTCCTTCCGACGTAACTTTGGTGATTTGGAGACGAAGACGATGACGATGACGAGATTCAGACGATGATGCTTACGAAGCTGCCTTTGGGAAATGAGAGGGAAACTGAGATATTTTATCGGTGAGAGAGAACGTAGAACTTTAGGTCAGGTGACGAAAAATTTTATATATTTTCCCAGAGTTCAATACAACGACGGTTTTATTAAAAACCGCCCTAGTATGTAGTTATAACGATGGACAATAAGTAGGAACCCTATGGTTATTACTAAAGCCAAACAACTTTTGGAATTCCAACGTGGTTTTGACGGCGCTTGTTTATCTAAACCATCGTTGTATTTCGAAAGTCAACGGCCATTCCATTTCGAAAGTCAACGACGTCGTTCTCTGGGCAATACAAGACAAAAGTTTACTTTTACAAAAGTGGTATTACACGTTACCACTTATGCATAACCGACATTGTTGATTTTAAAAGTCGTTGGCCATAGTTTACGGAAATGACGTGGGTATTTATATTTATACGTCTGCAATTGTTACGCGCCGACGTCTAGTAGTTGAATTTGACGTCGCTACTTGTAATAGAACCGACGTGGATATTTAAGATAATTTGTATAAATACGATTTTTTCACGAGTTTTTTAACTCTCAGTTTTCAATTAGGGTTCCAACTTCTTCTTGCCCTTGGCTCTGTCTCACGTCGCTACTTGTAATATGATGTGTGTTCGCCATTTGTGTATCTGAAAGACAAATGTGGACACTTTAGCTTCTTAGCCATTTGAAATCTGAAGTGTCCATACATTTCAGATTTCAAATGGATAGAAGCTAAAGTGTCCATATAAACCATTTCAAGGACCCCTTCCGACGTCACTTTGGTATGATTAGGATCCAAAGATCTCACTAGTGAGATTTCATATACCTCTTGGGATCTCATTTTAATTTTCATGTGACGACGGTTTTCTATATAAACCGTCGTGATTTTTCTTGGAAGCAATAAAAATAAGTGTTAAGTGGTAGTGTTCACAGTCCTGTATGTTTGATGATTTTCCTTTATTGATTTTTCTTTTCTCTTAAGAAGATATTAAGAAAGATACTAGCAAAGTGTTGGAGCGTAAAAAAAAATAATCTTAAATAGCAATAAAAATTAAGACGACGGTTTACAGAGAAGGCAAACGTATAAATCGAATAAATACGACGGTAATTGAACAAACCGACGTGGTTATGACTAAATATTATATGACGGATAAGAAATAGACATCGGCAAATTACGACGTTGGAATCTTATTTTAACGTCCCTATAACCAAAAACTGACATGGTTATTGAATAAATAAACGCCGTTGGTTTGTACAATTAGACGGCTGTATTTATATAAGGACCGTCGTGGTTTTTGAAGATTTATTGTATAAATTGGAACTTTCTTTCAGTTTCAGTTTACATTTAGGGTTCCAGCTTCTTTTGGAGGCTCGTCTTTCTCTCTCACAAACACACATACATCGCTCTCTCTGACCTCTCTGGGGGCAATAATTTGGATGTTAATGACATGTGCATTTTGGTGTATCTCAAAGACACCAAAACGCATATATCATTAACCTAAGTTTTAATAAGAGATCAGGGCCTGAAGTTCCTCGATCCTCATAATAGATAAGAACCTGAAGTTCTTTTATCGAATCAGAACCTAAGTTTCTGTGATTCAAAATAATTGAAGGCATGAAGTTCCTCAATTCTAATTGTCTAAACATCCCAAACCAGAAGTTTTGGTGATTATATTTATGTTTTACTATATCAACAATTTTTCTTGAGCTCTAACATATTCCATTTTCTTTTATATAGAAAATGTCGAACTTGGCAAAGCTCGAATTTGTTGCACTTGACATCTCTGGAAAGAACTACCTTTCATGGATCAATGATGCTGAGGTTCATCTTGAGGCTATGAACCTAGGGGAAACCATTGAGGAAGGCAATGAGGCATCCTCTGTGGATCGAGTAAAAGCCAAGATTTTTCTCAAACCCCACATCCATGATTGTGGAGAGAATATAACTGATGCAGACCTATTGGAGAAAACTTTCACCACATTTCATGCCTCCAAAGTGGTTTTGCAACAACAATATCGAGAGCGAGGTTTTCACAAGTATTCAGACCTCGTATCTTGTCTACTTCTAGCTGAACAGAATAATGAGCTTCTGATGCAGAACCATCAGTCCCGTCCAATTAGATCTACACCACTCCATGAAGTGAATGCTGCCTTGGCACCATCTCATGAGGCATATGTTACCTCATCACATGGCGACTGTCGTCGAGGACGTGGTCGTGGTAGGGGTACCCGTAATGGTCAAGACCAAAACAGTAATAGCAACCGCTCAGGTCCAAGAAATACCCAAGCATCCCATAACCACTAGAAGTGGAACAAACAAGACAAGGCAAATGGCTCCCAACCTTTAGCTGACAGGGTGATTGAGGAAGCATGTCATAGGTGTGGTACAAATGGGCATTGGGCGCGTGTATGCCGCTGGATGGATGCTGATCCAACAGAGTTAGAACCAATGGATGCAACTCATCTTGATGTTTCCACTACTACAAAAAGTGAAAAAGATGACCAAAAAAAAATGATGGTAGAACAAAATACCATTGTTGTGTTTATAAAGACGACAGTAAAAAAAAATCGTCGTGGATAAGTAACTTAAACAGCTAAAAAATGGTGGTCCGCTTGAATATTTTTTAAAAATGACAGACACAAATACAAAAGCGTCGTCTTATTAAAAAGGTTTTCTTCAGAGTTAAATTATGATCCAAAAACAACGACAGCAGTTATGAAGCCACCGACGTAGAAAGTACAGACGACGATTTAACAAAACAACCACCTTGTTAACTCCCACCTATTTACTCCCAAGAGGTATGAAATCTTACCATTGAGATCTTTGGATCCTGATCATAATCCATAACGAAACCAGAACTGAACTGATGACGGCAAACTTTGAGAAAGACAATGTTTTGAAAGTTAACGATATGTGCATTTTGGTGTCTTTGAGATACACCAAAACACATTCATCGTTAACATCCAAATTATTGCCCCCAAAGAGGTGAGAGAGAGTGATGATGTATGTGTGTTTGTGAGAGAGAGCGATGATGTATGTGTGTTTGTGAGAGAGAAAGACGAGCCTCCAGAAGCAATTGGAACTCTAAATGAAAACTGAAACTGAAAGAAAGCGTCAAATTTATACAACAAATCTTCAAAAACCACGATGGTCCTTATATAAATACCGTTGTCTAATTGTACAAAACCACTTCGGTTTTTTAGTTATAGGGACATTAAAATAAGATTCCCACATCGTAATTTGCCGACGTCTATTTCTTAATAACCACGTCGGTTTGTTTAATTAGCAACGTATAATAATTGTTTACCACGTCTTGAAGTTACAATTACCGTCGTATTGATTCGATTTATACGTTTGCCTTCTCTGTAAACCGCCGCCTTAATTTTTATTCCTTTTTAAGATTTGTTTTTTTGTTTTATTTTGGTAGCCTACGACGGTTTATATAGAAAACCATGGACATAGGGAAATTAAAATGAGATCCCAAGATGTATGAAATCTTACCAGTTAGATCTTTGGATCCTGATCATAATCGAACCACCAAAGTGACGTCGGAAGGAGTCGTTGAATTTGAAGGCCCCAAATTCCCCTTCAAATGGTTTCTAGTGGAGACTTTAGCTTCTTATCATTTGAAATTTGAAATGTATTATGAGTAATCTGATAGAGCGGTACCGTTCAAATTTCACATGGATAAGAAGCTAAAGTGTCCACTAGAAAGGTGAGAGAGAGCACAGGGCCAAAAGAAATTGGAACTGAAACTGAAAGAAAGAGTGAAAAGCCAAAAATTTATAAAAAAATATATTCAAAAACCACGGCGGTCTTTATATAAATACGACGTTTAATAGTGAACACGACAAAATTTTTTTAGTTAGCGTCATATTAAGTCCTTGTACCACGTGGATTAAAATTATCCACGTCGGTGAGTTCGAACCGAATTTTTTTTTTTTTTTTCAGTTTCCTCTCATTTCCCAAAAGCTACTTGTCTGATTCTCTTCATCTGCATCGTCTTTGTCTCCAAAACTCAGTATTCCCTCACTCTCAGGTCGTGTGAGGACGACGGTTTTGTCTTGTATTTGAAGTTTTTATACACACACCACGACGGTAATTAAATTCATTTTATTTTAATTGCACGATTGTACTTAGTAACCAACGTGGTGTGAGAATAACTACGACGTTACTAAGATAAAACCGTCGTCGAATTTTGAAATGATCGTGGGAGAGGGAAATTTGGGCAGGTTTTTATATATCAACTCATAATAAGACGACGGTTTTATATTATTTGCGTCGTTTTAAGTATCTTACCATGACGTATTTGCACATCCAGGTTTTTATAGATATTCACGATTGGTAATTTTTTTTTCCAACGTCTGAACTTTGATATTACGTCTTTTTTTTTTACTTAACCGTCATTGTTCTACTTGCAGTTTTCATCTCTCTCCAAAAATGGTTTCGAAATCTCAAAGCAAGGAGGCTCAAGTATCAAAAGGTCAAAGCAAGGAAGCTCAAGTTTCAAAAGCTCAAAGTAAGGAGCTTGCAATTTCAAAAGCTCAAATGAGTGAAGTCAAATCTGTTCAAAGCAATCCCGCAAAGAAGATGAGATTTACTTCAACATCTGTTCGTACCACTTTGGAAAACCCAAGGGAAGGTATCGTATAGTAGTGTAGCTCGGAAGTCCAAATGTCGTATCCACAGAGAGCGGTGTAAAGAAAATATCAGAGATGAAAAAGAACAAGTGTGATTGAGAGGTAGATTTATGCAAGATTTGATTTACAGAAAATTTAATTGATTAAAACACTAAGGCATTGGGGTTCCACTTTTAACATAAGCATGTAACTCTTATTAATTTGATCCACAAAATATTTTCCATAGCAGTTGTTCAAAATAATTAAAGCTCTTTTTAATTTCCTTTAGAAGTATTCTAACCATAACTTGTACCATTGGCAACAAACTATCAAAAAATAATCTTCGTCGAAATTCTATTAATCTTAGTAATTCTCTTCTCTTTTAAAAGCATGAAAGTTTTTACTATACAATGGGAAAAACATGATTGAACCCATGAAATAGATTATCAAACATTCATCAATTAATTAAAAAGAAAACTACAAATTCCATTTGAACAAAAACTACAAAATCACATTAAAGCAAGTTTAGATCAAACTAACAAAGATTACACACTCATATTAAAAGCTTTCTCCCTAGCCTTAGCTAGGGAGTTAGTTTCCCATAAAATAAAACTAAAACAGAAATTCAGAACTAGAAGAATTGGAGGAAGGAGAGAGAGCTCAAGAGAAGATTGTGAGCTTGGTGTCCCTTTTGAAGCTTCAAGACTTCTCTATTTATAGGGCTAAGAGGAAGGAACATCATGATGAATTACAACACCACCATTCCTATTTCAATACAAACCATAACTCCCACTTCATCCTGTCTATGTTGGTGAGGTTGCCATAATTCCATTGTTGAATTCTTTTCTATTCTTCTCCCTTTTCTTGTGGCTTTCATCATCTTTTTAAATAATGTAAATTGAATTTGAGCCTCTTTGGAGTGGATGACACCTTACAAAGCATGTGAATTCAATTTTTTCTTGTTTTCTTCCATCCCATACTTCTTTTCCTTTCTTCTTTTGGCATGGATGTGGCACTTCATGCATTTCTTTTCAATTCTTTTCTTCTTATGCTAGTTGCACTTCTTTCTTCATCATCATTGCTTCATGGATATGTTGAAGTTTTTTAATTGGCCACTAGCATATTATATTTGGGTGGCACACTTCTTGGCATGCAAATTGAGTTGGTTTTCACAACACACAAACCTACATAGGAAGTCATTGATCAAAGTTAATAAAATGACATTAAACCAATTTGACCAAGTAAAAATATAATTGCACAATATTATTTAATTACCCCTTATATTTGTTTTGAAATTAAATGCTAAGCGCAATAAATATGTGTTATTGTGTTATTATCAACGTTCGAGAAAGACCCAAGCTCTGCGACACAATGAGCCGTGTTGGGAAGAGGAAAATCCAGAAGATTAAGCCAATGGTTGAGTACAATAAAAGGGGCAGACCACATGGCAAGGCTGCTAGTGAGATGCAATCTTACATTGGTGTTTTGGCACGCACCAGAATCCCTCTTGTGGACAAGAAATGGACTCAATTGCCCAAGGACCTGAAGGAGCAGATTTGGGAAGCTATTCAAATGGCTTATGTTGTTGGGGAAGGGTCCAAGAAAATGGTGCTGTCGTCTGCCGCCAAAAAATGGAAGGATTTCAAGTCTACCTTAACTAGGCAGTTTATCCTTCCATTCGCAAATGAGAAGGAGAAGTTAAAAGAACCCCCTCAGCTTTATAACTTCATAGAGAAATCGCCGTTTGAAGTTATGTACTATGTCGGTTTGTTATAGAGCCCGTCGTCTTCATTGAAATACCACGACGGTATAGGTTTTGATTTTTTGTCTAATTTTCTTCATATTCATTTAGATGTCGTTTGTTTCTGCATCGTCGTCAGACGTGAAATACCAAGACGGTTTTTAGGAAACCGGGGTCTGAATCGAATTACCACGGCGGTTTATATTTTATCTGTTTTTCAGTCTATTCAATCACTAACATTCTCTCTCTCTCTCTCTCTCTATCTCTCTCTCTCTCTCTCTCTCTCTCTCTCTCTCCCTCTCTCTCTCTTAGAATGATTTAAAAAAACAATTCTCCGAGGACACTCTGATTGTCTCTGGGAGCAACGATATTTTGACCTTGGCTTTGGGAACCCCTGAGCATGGTGGGAGAGTCAGAGGTGTTGGAGCTGGGGTTTCCCCAACTCAATTCTTCAATTTGCCGAGACAGCAGAGAGTAAAATTTGTTGACAAATTGAAGGAAAGTGTTGTGGAGGCAGTCAGAGCAGAGTCATTGAGGATGGAGGCTAGGACAAAGGAAACTGTTATGGAGGGAGTCAGAGCAGAGAGGGAAATTATGTTGGCACAATTCCGTCAACTAATTCCCAATTTTGATCCCAACATGCTCAAAACACCAATTCCTTTACTGCCTCAAGACCAAAGCCCAATGTGAGACCCCTAGTTTTGGAGGAAGAAAATCCAAAGCTTGATGCTGATACTGCTGAAAAATAGCAAGCTGAAATGGTAAAATCTATGATACTTTCTTTTTCTGTTTTTAAATTTTAAATAGATGTAGCTCTTTTAAATATCCGACATCAAAATTTTAAAACAACACGGTATATCTTTACAGACGTCTGGAAACAATGATACGTCTATTTCTTCCAAGAACTGTCATTGTGAGTGAAATACCACGACGCTTTTACTTGTTTTGAATTTTATTACCTTGAAAATAACGGCGGTCTTTTCTTGCCGTCATCTCATTCTTTTATAAACCGTCGTCTATTTCATTAAAGCATTCACTGCAATTTAATTAGACGACATTCTGTAGTGTAGCGATGTTAGAACATCTACACAACGACAGTTATGTATTTACCGTCGTCTATAACCTTTATTCCGTCAGTATGTTCTAGAAGCCATCGTTTATACTATAAACCATGTCGGTTTGGTTGGTTTAGTTAAAGTCGTTTATTTTACTTGAAGTACAAACTAACTTATCAAATGAACGCAACATACTCAACGAACACAACCCTTGCGTTCGAGAGAAAAAATAGTGCGTTTGTTTGATAAAGTATTTTCCTTGGTCCAATTTCTCAGGGAACTGCGAAACTTTACTTAACGAACACATTCCTTGTGTTCGCTTGAACAAATAGCCCGTTTGTTTGAAAAAGTAAGTTAGCGGGGTCCATTTTTCAGGGGAACGGAGAACTTTACTCAACGAATGCAACCTCTTATGTTCGCGTGAACAAATAGCCCGTTTGTTTGAAAAATTAAGTTAGTTAGGACTATTTTTTCGGGGAACGAGCAACTTTACTTAACAAACGCAACCCTTGTGCTTGCGTGAAAAAATATCCCATTTGTTTGAAAAAGTAAGTTAGTCGGGCCCATGTTTCCATGGAACGAACAACTTTACTCAACAAACACAATCCCTGTGTTCGAGTGAACAAATAGCCTATTTGCTTGAAAAGTAAGTTAGTTGGGTCTATTTTTCCAGAGAACGGGCAACTTCACTCAACGAACGCAATCTTTGCATTTGCGTGAACATATAGCTCGTTTGTTTGAAAAAGTAAGTTGGATTGGTCCATTTTTCCGGGAACATGAAACTTTACTCAATGAAAGCACCCTTTGCATTCGCTTGAACAAATAGTACGTTTGTTTGAAAAAGTAAGTTTGTTGGGTCTATTTACCTGCGGAACAGGCAACTTTACACAACGAACCCAACCCCTATGTTAGCATGAAAACATATCCCGTTTGTTTGAAAAACAAAGTTAGTTTGGTCCATTTTTCGGGTAAATAGGTAACTTTACTGAACGAACGCACCCCTGCGTTAGTGTAAAACAATAGCCCGTTTGTTTGGAAAATTAAGTTAGTTTGGTCCATTTTTCGGGTAAACAGGTAACTTTACTGAACGAACGCACCCCTTGCGTTCGCTTGAACACATAGCCCGTTTGTTTGAAAAAGTAAGTTGGTTGAGTCCATTTTTCCAGGAACGAGTAACTTTACTCAATGAACGCACCCGTTGCATTCGCTTGAACAAATAGCCCGTTTGTTTGAAAACGTAAGTTTGTTGGGTCCATTTAGCCGGGGAATGGGCAACTTTACACAACGAACGCAACTCCTGCGTTAGTGTGAAAAAATAGCCCGTTTGTTTGAAAAAGTAAGTTAGTTTGGCCCATTTTTCGGGTAAATAGGTAACTTTACTGAACGAATGCACCCCTTACACTCACTTGAACAAATAGCCCGTTTGTTTGAAAAAGTAAGTTGGTTGGGTCTATTTTTCCATGAACGAGCAACTTTACTCAATGAACGCACCCCTTGCATTCGCTTGAACAAATAGCCTGTTTGTTTGAAAACGTAAGTTTGTTGGGTCCATTTATCCGGGGAACGGGCAACTTTACACAACGAACGCAACTCCTGCGTTAGTGTGAAAAAATAACCCGTTTGTTTGAAAAAGTAAGTTAGTTTGGTCCATTTTTCGGGTAAACGAGCAACTTTACTGAACGAACGCACCCCTTACGTTCGCTTGAACAAATAGCCCATTTGTTTGAAAAAGTAAGTTGGTTGGGTCCATTTTTCCAGGAACGAGCAACTTTACTCAATAAACGCACTCCTTGTGTTCGCTTGAAAAAAGAGCCCGTTTGTTTGAAAAAGTAAGTTGAATGAGAATATTTTTCCGGGGAACGACTGACAGTACCCGCCCCGAATTCCTCGGAACCCAGGACGAATTCGGTGAAAATTTTCGACATCTTACCGATGTCGGGCCCACTTACTAAGAATCGAGACTTTCTACCGAAATTTCGGCATAGTCTCCCCTGAAAATTGGACTTTTCCCCAAATTCTTTCCTGAACTTAAAATGACCTTTTTGCCCTTTAGTATTAATTAATATTTTAAAATTTTTTTTTTAAACCTTAATTAATTCAAATCATTTTATTTTATTGTTTATTTCAATTTATTTCCTCATTTAACTTTATTCTCTCTTACTTTAATTATTTTATTACTTTTTTAGACCGGGATGTTACAATCTACCCCTCTTATAAAATTTCGTCCTCGAAATTTCATACATGTCACTTGAAGGGGCATGGATACTGGGCCCACATCAGACTGGGATGTTACAACGACAATTTTACTAAACGAACACACCCCTTGCGTTCGCTTGAACAAGCTGCCCGTTTGTTTGAAAAAATAAATTGGTTGGGATGATTTTTCTGGGGAACATGTAACTTTACTAAACGAACGTATCGCTTGCGTTCGCTTGAACAACCAACCCGTTTGTTTGAAAAAGTAAATTGGTTGGGTTGATTTTTCTGGGGAACATATAACTTTACTCAACGAACGCAACCCCTGCTGGGCTCATTTTTCGGTTTGCGCACAGTCACTCTTGCATTGCACCATTGTAGTGCAATTTCATTTGTGTTATGCAAACGCTACCCGCCTGTGAGCAAACTCCACATAGCTTAAAAACACAAAAATCCATTTTTCTTATTTTCGTTTGCGCACAGTCACTCTTGCATGCATCACCATCATGCAATTGCATGTCTGCAATGCAAACGCTGCCTGACTGTTGGCAAACTCTTCGGAGCGTACACACGAAGCCCGTTTGTTTGAACGGGCAACTTTGCTCAACAAACAGAACCGCTGCATTCGCATGAACAAATAGCTTGTTTGTTTGAAAAAGTAAGTTAGTTGGGTCTACTTTTCCAGAGAACGGGTAACTTTACTCAATGAACGCAATCTTTGCGTTTGCGTGAACATATAGCCCTTTTGTATTCCTTTCATATTATTTTATTTTACATAATTCAATTATGTTTAATGTATGAAATGACCAATTTGCGCTCATATTTAATGACAGATTGGATGAAATGTGAGGTAATTAAACGGAAGGGGAGATATTGGCGATAAAGAGCACATGTGTGCAATTCTCAGTTTATAATATGCATATGCATATACCTGTACGCAATTTTGTAGCATCTATGTGCAATTCTCATTTTACAATATGCAATTTTGTAGCATCTATGAGCCCTGGGAGAAAGAAGTAAAGCTCTCAATGACTCAAGCTCTTGGCCATAAACCTTGTAGAAATTTTCTTCTTTTCCAGTATGCCCATTATCAACTTCAAATCCACCACTTTGGTCACGTATGCCCAGAAGGTAGCCAAGGTCAAAATCAAGAATGCAATTCCCCAACAGAAGAGTAAAAACAGTGTGGACACAATCATAATCCTGGACCCTAACCACTTGAATAGTGCCAAATCAATGAAATTTCGTGAACTACCAGAATCAAGGAAAATGACAACTGAACAATTCTTGATAAAGTCCTGTATCACCATAGCCTTGAGCAATTTTAGAGTTGGCGTAGAGGCTTCTTCAATAGAAACAAAACGAAGCAAGTACAAGTCCTGGTGAAGCTCTGTCATCAACCCTCCAATGAAGCAACTCATGAGAAACTCACCCCCACCATGCTACAGTGTTGGTCTCAGACAATGTTATTATCCTCCCAGCTGCTTTGGATTGAGCTGCATCGTTGGCTCCCTCAGGCTCAGCAGCTAAAACTCGAATTGCAGGGTTGATGGCCTTGGTAGCCAAAGCCACACCTGATATCAAGCCACCTCCTACACACCCACCCACAAACACACATATATTAACGCCAGAAAACAAAGCTCAGAAGTCAACAACAAAAATGTGAAGGAACAATAGTGAACTAATTTTTAAAATGATGATTAAATGTAACTGAACCAACCTCTTATGGGAACTATAATAGTGTCTAACTGTGGAACTTGTTGCTCCAGAAACTCCAATGATATGGTACCCTGTCCACTGCAAGAACATTTAAACATGCCATAAAGGCCCTAACTCCATTAGGTATGCTAATGAATGGTACTGTCCTCACATTACTTTAATAGGAACTATGATATTGTAAAATAGTATCTAATGCATTCACCTACAAGGAAGAAGTTTCGTTAATGCATCTGAATTGTTTAAGTATTATGAATTAGGCTAGGTAATACTAATCAAGGAGTAGCCAGGGTGATATTATATATCACCATAAAATTCAAGGCAGCATCTATGATTGTATTTTCAAGAAAATATGGTAACCATGACACACATATTGATCAACAGTTTACAATTCATAATATGATTTTGGTTTGGTCATTCTCTAGGTAAACACACGAACACCCTCACTGTAAAGCAACCTTTTTATGTTGTCTTATTTTGTATCAACACAGTAGACTCTGAAGGTACATCCTAAGTTTCAATAATATTGATACAAAACAAGGTCATCTTTATGCAAAAGATTTCTACTCTTCCCTCATCAAGGGCCAAAATTCCAAACATATGCAGTTAAAACAAATGAAAGTTGCATGTGTACCTTATTATGCGCCTATCGTTGTAAGGATGTAGAAGAACTGCCCCAGTTTCTTGCAACACCTTGGCTGCAGTACTTTCCCTTGATTGCATTGTGGGCTCACTCCAGATAAGCTGACCACCGTAACGAATGACATTCTCAACTTTGCACTTCAGAGCATTTTTTGGTATAACTATATATGCAGGGATTCCGCGTAGTTTTGCAGCCGAAGACAATGCTGCAGCATGGTTACCACTGAATTTGGAGGACAATATCAGGTGGTAATCCCACAAACTAATCAAAGGAAATACCCATGAAAGACAAATGAGCCGAAAGCAAACCTGCTGTGTGTTACAACCCCTTTAACAGCCTGATCATCATCAAGTGAAAATACAGCATTGCAAGCGCCTCTGAATTTGAAAGCACCACTGCATAGCCACATAATAATAAGTCTTATTGGTTGAGGAAAACTAAATGAATTCCAAACCAATCTAGGAAAGAAGTTGTAGGGGCTTTTTCCTTCCGGCAGCGAGTGGGCTGGACTGATGAAGTTGTCCCCTTTGTTTGAGTTCGAAAATTAAGCCCCAAAATGCTTCGAAAGGGCAGCAAAGCCTTAGGAAGTATTTTGGTTATCTTCTCCAACAAAAACAACAGAAAGTTACAGATAATTTCTTCACATTCACAGATGAACTTTTGGGCTTAGCATGAGGGGCATGTGGCATGAGAGCAAAGTTATCATGGGTTTAGCACTTTTGGAAAGAGAAAGCTTGTGGGTTCCTATGGAGGTCAGAGGTTCTAATGGAAGACAGGAGAGGTTCTAAGGAAGAGAGTTTTAGGTGGTTTTCGTAGCTTCCGGCAGCTCGACAGTGACTCTGTCAGAGCTGTAGCAATTTTGCCAAAGCAGGGGAGATGGGGGAAATGGGCTAGCAAAGCACGAAAATTTGCTGGGTTTGCAAGAGAGAAAGCTTGCTCTCTGAAGGTGGTGGGTTTTCAAGAGAGAAAGCTTGCTCTCTGAAGGCTGTCTATTGTTGTTTTGGCTGGGTAGAAGAGGCCCTATTTATAGTTGCTGGGGTTTGCTCTTCTCCAAGAAACCCTAACGGTTTCTTCCCAACTTAGCTAAGTTTTTCTCTTCCTTTCTTCTCTTCCTTCTTGACTTATCTCATGGTGGCAAAGCCAGCTCTGCCCTATCCCACAAAATCAGAGATTTTGGGTGCTCCAAGTCTCTTCCAGCAGCTGCCTCAGAGAGGAGCTCCCCTTTTTCACCCATCTTCTTTCTCATCTTTCTTCCCCTTTCCATGGCCAAACCTGAGGAAGGAAAGGAAGTAGATGTGCCTGCTGGTTTAAGAGATGGTGTCCTCCCCTGCGTGCCAAGATCCGTTGGTTTCTTGAATTCTTGCATTTGGAACTTGTTCCCAGCAGCCACTCACGTGTAGCTTTCCAACGTTCGTTGGTGGTTTTGCCTTCAAACTGAGTGCCAAGGCTTGAGCTGGTTTCATCCTAATTATGTTGGCTTTTGGGACAACCACAAGATCTATCCAATGGATGGGATAGCTTTGTCAAGTGTTGGGCTTTATTTTGGCTAGTTTGTTCTAATTGGGTTAATGGGCTTATTTTTTGGCTAGTTTATTCTAATTGGGTCAATGGGCTTATTTTTTGACTAGTTTATTGGATTAATGGGCTATTTTGGTTGAGGCAATGGTCCATCTCCTTTCTTGTGCTTACCCATGTTTGGGCCTAAGAAAATGGGCTTGAGTCTCGAGGCCCCCAAGCGACCCGAGACTTCCATTTCTTGGCCCATCGATGGGCCCCATGATAACTTGTTACCATCCATACCACAACCCACTCAAGCAAGCCCCGGGCATTTGAGTGGCTTGGGCCCACTTAAGCTTGTAGCGTGACGTGTTGCTTATTTGCTTGGCGTGGCATGTGTGCAAGCGCGTATGACGAACTTTCGCATGCCCTAATCGGGCTTCTCCTCGGTAAGGTATTGCATTGGGCCGAGAATTTATTTGGTCCGAACCGTGGATTTTTTGGGCCTCAACAGAAATAAACACTCACCCCTTTTGAAAACATTCACATTTGAAAAACAGCTGCCTTCCTGCAAGAGCATTCAAAGATTCAGAGGACAAGACAGGAGTTTGGTGTATGAATGGCTTGATGTGTGCTTCTGCTTCCCTTATAGAGGAAATATCAGCAGCATATTTTACCTCCCTCATTTGACTCTCTGCATCCATCTTTATACCACCAATAACAAAAACTTGATTTTTTTTTTTAACTGGGTAAGAAACAATCACACTGAAATTTTAGCAACACCTTCAACAATCTAAGAATTTAAAGAACAAAAGTTCTAATAAATGAATCAGAAAAGGTTTAAATTTTGAAGAAAATGCAATGAGCTAAAATGAATCACACCCATAATCCATTAATTCCTGAATGGAGAGCATGTGGTGATCTGCCAGATGTATCAACCCCAAAACCCAATTGTTTCCAAGCTTCTTGATCATGATTCTTCAAAGACAAAAACTGAGTAATCTTCTAAATTGAACCGATGGAAAAAGAAGACAACTAAGCAGGTAAACCTTGCGTGGATGGTGATTCCGGAATCGGCGATGTCCGATGACTGTTGCATCTCGGCGTCGGCAGAAGTGAGACGCCCAGATTCTGATTTGGGACATAGATGAGGATTGGATTTTCAAGAGAGAGAGATCAATCGCAGAGATAAGTAGCTCCAGTGCACGCGAGGGCTTCTGCGCGTTCGTTGAAGCTTTTTACTTGTTTTCTGAGTCACGTGTATGTCACGTGATATTTAATAACAAAGGGCTCAACAAGTCTTCAGGTCATTTAATCTCAGCCCTTTATTTTTAAAATGCAATACTGGCCCTTGGATAACTGGCTGTACCGGTACAGCCGATGCACCACAGAATTTTCAGCCCCGAATATGCCCAGCCACGTTTTGGCCTCAAATCTCCTCCAAATCCGGCCCAAGCCAACTCGTTTTAAAGATAAAAACGTTCTGAACACTTCTCCAGAAGGCCACGAACCCATCTGAGGTCAATTTGGGCTCCAAAACACAATAAAAGCCCAAATCATGGGTTGTCACATTGCAAATGCTGCAGGCAACTGGTAAGGGCTGCTATACAGCAACCTGTGAACATGGAATTCTTTGTAATAACATGTCAAATTTTGCATCAAATCTTTCAAGCTTTTTCTCCATTTTTTCAATTTGTGCCGACATATATGGAGAACCATTAGATAGCTCAAAAACGGACCTAGATTGTGGCTGCTCAACTGCCCATTGATGTGTATCTGCTGCCATTTTTTCAAATAATAAACAAGCCTCTTGTGCATTTTTATCCTTGTACGAACCTCCACATGAAGCGTTGACAAGAGTTTTTGTTGTCATATTTAACCCTCTAAAAAACATATGCACTTGATCAATACTGTTAATACCAGAATGTGGACATTTTCTATTCAACTCTTTAAACCGTTCCCACGCCTCATGAAACTCTTCATTTGGTTTTTGGGCAAAAGATAAAATTTGAGTTCTCATGTCAAGAGTCTTTGAAGCTGGATAATACTTGTTTAAGAATTTTTCACTGAGTTGGTTCCAAGTGCTAATGCTTCCAGATGGAAGTGTGAGGAGCCATCTCCTTGCTTGATCTTTCAATGTGTAAGGAAATAAACAAAGCTTAATAGATCCAGCTGAGAATCCTTTCACCATGTGGTGCTTGATTTCGAATGTAGACCCTTCCTCCACTTCTGGATATGTAATGCAACCTGGTATGTTAGTGGCATGAGCTGTTAAAGAATTACCCAAAGGATCACCAGCTGCTGGAATAACAAAAGCCATTGTTTCTTTACTGTGCAGGTCCTCAGAATATAAAGACTGCAGAAAAGTCCCTTGCAGTGAAGGAACCCACAGCAAATTTTGCTCTCTGCGTCTCCTCCTTAAAGATTGCTCAGGTTCTGGATCAAACGGAAACAATTTCTGATATGCTGAACATGTGCTGACCATGCACAGATCATAATCTGCACTGCCCTACTGTGATCTGTAAAAATAAAATAAAACCGAAAATTATTTATTTCTTTTTTTTGTATGTATGTACAGCAATAATTATGCATAATCTGATTAGAACGAATTATTTTAAATAATCCCCGGCAACGGCGCCAATTTCTTGATAGGAAGTTTAGTACCTGCGCAAACAGGGTTAAAACTCCTATAAAACTTGCAAGAATGACAAGGTTGTTGCAGTATAAATGATTCTCACAAGGTCGTTCTCCGCAGGGATTATTAATTATTGTAAAAGAGAAAATTGAGATGTTTGATTTGAAGACCTTAAATTAAAACGAATTTAACTAATAAAAATAAGGCAATATGCAAAATTAAAGCTAAGAGTAAGGGAAACAGTTGTGTTTTTAGAAATCAAATTAAGAAAGCACTAGGGATCCGCCGTCACCTTAACAATTCTATATAGTTTTCCCAATAACTTATGACCTATACATGCATATTTCAAAGGTTAGGTATTCCTAATATATGCCTACTTGGACCCCCAACATAGAGCATATATCACACATGCAATCCGTTTGTGGTATTCATATCAAATCTAAACATACATAACTCATTAAGTTCTGTGAAACCTTTTGACAAACCATGCAACCCTTAAGACGTGGTATTCATCCTAAGTGAAATTGCACATATTAATCAAAAGAAGCCTTCGTCAATTTCAGGGACCGACCTCCGACCAAAATTGCATCAAATTACTTTTCTAAACATCCTAATGGTGATCAAGCATCAAGACACTTAGATAGTTTAACCCAGTGATGAATAATTCGAAAACCTGCATGCATATAATCATAAGCAAATTGGACAGAGACTACATATTCTTGCTAAGGCTCGTGGCCTCACCCTAGCAAAAGAAAGTTAGTTACGCATGTTCATAATTAAAATCAAAGAAAATATCATTCGAATGGATAAGAATAAAAACACCTTGAAGTAGAAGTTCTTCAAAAATCCTAGCAAAAGTCGCATTCAAAAGCCAAAAGAGAAGTCCTAAATTTGCTGTGAAAAATAACTTAAATATCTCCTAAAAGTTTTAGGCTAAAACCCAGCTGCCCAATCCCCACAAGGAAACTAGGTTAAAATAAAATAATACTAGGATATAAAGTCCAAATTGAATTAGGAGAATCTGCCCCCAATCTGCCCAACCACGTTTTGGCCTCAAATCTCCTCCAAATCTGGCCCAAGACAGCTCGTTTTAAAGATAAAAACGTTCTGAACACTTCTCCAGAAAACCACGAACCCATCCGAGGTCAATTTGGGCTCCAAAACACAATAAAAGCCCAAATCGTCACTATTCCAGCACCGCGCACTGCTCCTTTATTTTATTGCCAGAGAATAACCGCTTGGTAGAAAAATCTGAAATTTTGACACGATCAAGCTAAGTGACTCACGAACGTCCTCCAATTGGAATTACTCCAGAGGAAGTCGAAAGTCCTATTTGATTATGTTTTGCTCCAGAGGAAGTCGAAAGTCCTATAGTGGAAATATAATTCAAAGTATCAAAATTCTTCCAAAATATCAACCAAAATATACTAAGAATGGGGCTAAATATATAATATAAAATATGTCCATCAGTGCACACTACTACAAAAAGCGAAAAAGACGACGGCAGAACATAAAACCGTCGTTGTATTTAAAACGACGACGGTAAAAAAAAAAACGGTCGTGGATAAGTGCCTTACTGTTGAATATTTTTAAAAGACGACACACACAAATAAAAAAGCGTCGTTTTTTAAAAAAGGTTTTCTTCAGAGTTAAAATCTGACCAAAAAAACAACGACAGCAGGTATGAATCCACCGACGTAGAACATATAGACGACAGTTCACCAAAAAACCTGCGGTGTTAACTCCTAACTAAACACGACCAACTGTTCTTAGTGCGCGTCGTATAATATAATGGAATCCACGTCTGTATACTACGACGGTGCCTCTCCGTAAACCACCGTCTTAATTTTTATTTCTTTTTAAGATTTAATTATTTTTTAATTTTGGTAGCCTTCGAAAATTAAAATGAGATCCCAAGAGGTATGATATCTTACCTTTGAGATCTTTGGATCCTGATCATAATCGAACCACCAAAGTGAGAAAGACAATATTTTAAATACACAAAATCCAAAAAGAAACCAGAACTGAACTGACTACTGCAAACTTTGAGAAAGACAATGTTTTGAAAGTTAATGATGTGTGCGTCTTGGTGTCTTTGAGATACACCAAAACGCATACATCATTAACATCCAAATTATTGTCTTTGAGATGTGAGAGAGAGTGATGATGTATGTGTGTATGTGAGAGAGGAAGACGAGCCTCCAGAGAGATCAGAAGAACTTGGAACCCTAAATGAAAACTGAAACTGAAAGAAAGAGTCAAATTTATAAAATAAATCTTTTAAACTCACGGCGGTCCTTATAGACATACCGCCGTGTAATTGTAAAAAACCACGTCGGTTATTCTTTAATGGAATCCACGTCGTATAATTTTATGGAATCCACGTCGTATAATGTAATGTAATCCACGTCGGTATATTACAAAAAAAAAGACGTGTTAAATAATATACCATGACGCGAGAGATTAATTTATCGACTTATTATTTTGGAGTGTACTACGACGGTACCTACAACACTACTGTCATGTTTATTTACCACGTCCTAAGTTCAAATTACCGTCGTATTTTTTCAATTTATACGTCTGCCTTCTCTATAAACCGCCGTCTTATTTTTATAGCTTTTTAAAATTAATTAATTTTTCTTTTATTTTGGTAACATCTTTCTTAACACAAAACAAAATTTAATTCTCAATCCTCAACAACATTTTCATCTTAAAAGGCAAATCTCTTCGTGTTAAATATTGATCAATATTTACACAATATATGTACACAAATTAGGCAAATACATCGTGGTTTCTTTTCTGCCTTCACCCTCAGCTTGTTCAACTGTTTCTTCCTCTCATATGCAAGTTGGGCCCTCTCCTTCCTCTTGTTCTCAAGCTCTTGCACAGCCACAGATGAATATCTAATAATTTCAAAAAATCAAAATCAACAAAGTGTGAAAAGCTCACTTTAGAGCATCAGGAATGACCATCCTCTTTATTTTATCATAAGGAGCATCAGGAACACCCTCGTATGCCTTCAAACGGGCAAGTGCGACTGCAAACCCATGCTTGGTCTTGTGAGGAATCATTCTGCAAACCCATTTGCTTTCAGAAAGACAATTTTTTAGAATTTGATGAGACAGTGTAACAACCCGGTCCTTAATTAATTTTTAATTATTAATTTATTCTGGTAAAAAGACAATTTTGCCCTGAAATATTTTATTATGATTAAAGTTGACTTTTTGACCGGAAAAGAATTTGGAAAATTTGTTTGGACCATTGCGTCGGGCTCGTCAAAACGAGTTCGTAGACACACGGCACGCTCAATTCCGAGTTGTAACGAAGGATGAAAGGTCTAGAAACAAAAAGGACATAGAAGGAATTTTTTAAGTTGTTACTGTAACTACAGTACCGCTACAGTACCGTGCCAAATTTTATTATTTTTCTCCATCTTCCCCCCTCATTTTTTTCCAGCTCCTTCTTCCTTGGCAGATCGACAGTCACTGTAGCAGCAGTGACTGTTCGACTTCCAAGCCGTCATACGCCCCCGTTGTGCACCGGTTGGCCGTGCCACCTTCATGAAAAATGTTCCCCTCGTCCTCCTCTATAAAACCCACCAAAAACCCGATTTGATTCGTTGGCGGTGAGCTCGATTCGAAGCTTAGAAAAGGGTTCGGTTTTCCGGCAATGTTCTTGCATTTTCCGGCGATTCCAACGGCCAATTCCATCGAGTGAGGTATGTAAATTCATCCCCTCATCATGCTCTATCTGTCTATGTAGGTATTGTAGATCGATAATAAGGTTTTTCAGATAGTTCAAATTACCCATTTTGGCCGACGGTTTCGGCTTTGTTCCGGCTAGTTCCGGTTAGTTTTTGGCCATGGTCCAAGAACAAAAGTGGCTCCAATTGATGGTCTGAACCTAGGGTAGGATGCTTGGCCCCAAATTTTGAGATTTTCTGGCAGTGGGTATTGAATCATATGTTTAGTTATTTATTTATTCAATTATTTACTCATTTAGTTATCCATTACTTTTAAATATTATTATTTTAGTTTCGGAATGGTTTGTTAATGGGATTTTGCCATAATTAATAAATTAGCTAAATATCTAAATAGTTTGTGAAATAAGAGGAATCTCAAGATAAGTTTCAGATATGATTTTGTTTTCAAACCCACCACAGGAGTAACCCCCCCCCCCCCCCCCCCCCCCCAAGTTGCTTTGAAACAGTTGTTATTCATAGATAACGCCCCACGAGTTCGGGGACGCCTGAAACCTGAGACCTGCGAGGAGCGCGGCTTGGATTGACTTGGTGTCTCCGAGGCCTGCGAGGGACGCGGCTCAGGCTGACTTATGGTCCCTTGAGGCTTGCGAGGAATGCGGCTCGGGTTGACTTGGTGTCTCCGAGGCCTGCGAGGAACGCGGCCTAGTTAACTTTGTGTTCCTGAGGCCTGCGAGGATGGAATTGACGGATCAGAAATGGGGGTACGCCTAGGTGGAGAGAATTTAAGCTTTGTAACGCTTTTAAAGTAAAAGTGAGGAACTTTATACAGTTACTATCATTTTCTTAATCAATATATTTATGTCACAAGAGAAAGACGGATATATATATATATATATATAATTAATTATTTATGAACCTTACATGAGTTCGATACCAGGGCATTCGGAGCTTGTTTATTTTATTTTAATCCATTTTGCTTTAGTTTATCTTATTTTATTTTATTTAAGTTGTTTGCCTTGATCTTTTTATTATTGGTCATGGTATTAAATAGTTCAAGTATTTTCTAGCATACTTTGCCCCCCACCCCCCCCCCTCCTCGAGTTTTAGAGATAACCGGACCGAGGGAGCGAGGATTGCGGATCAGGTTGACTAGATGTCTCCTGAGTCCAGCGAGGATTACAAGGCAGGACGTGTCACCAATGGTGTCACGAGTAATTAATAGTTATGACTTTCCAAGTATGATACTTGAATCTAAATGCTTTTATTCCTTCATTTGAATATAGTTATTGCCATGTGAGTAATGCCAGTAAGCTTGGAACAGAAAGCTGAAATGAAATAGAAGAGCTACGTGTGGCTTGATCCCTCAGTAAGGGTATGAAGGCAGCCTTTTGTTACAAGGTGCAGCCACGTGTTGTTGTTAATGTATTATTGATATCCTGAGAGCTGAGATGAATTTTATTAGCGGAATGATTTATTTGATTTATTGAGGCTTGCGGCCAGAATAATATGATGCTTGATTTTCGATATAATTTGATACATGCTGGCAGTTGGGTTATATTCGTATATGCTAGTTTAACAGGTGGAAGTTTTTGGGGAAATGTCATTTTATAGGGGAGATTCCGCCGAATTTTCGGTAGAAGTCGAGCCTGAAATTCTTTGGATTTGGTTTAGAAGGGTATTTTTTTGGTCATTTGTGCCCGGCACCCGCCAGGTGTCGGACACGCATAGGGTTCGGTTCGGATTCCAAAGTGGAATTTGGATCGGGCCCTGTCAGACAGAGCAAAGGGCAAGAAGAAGTTGGAACCCTAATTGAAAACTGAGAGTTAAAAAACGCGTGAAAAAATCATATTTAAACAAATTATCGTAAATATCCACGTCGGTTCTAATATACATAGCGACGTCATATTTGAATAATCAACGTCGAATATCTAATAATTTCATAAAATCAAAATCAACAAAGTGTGAAAAGCTCACTTTAGAGCATCAGGAATGACCATCCTCTTTATCTTATCATAAGGAGCATCAGGAACACCCTCGTATGCCTTCAAACGGGCAAGTGCGGCTGCAAACCCATGCTTGGTCTTGTGAGGAATCATTCTGTAAACCCATACTTGTCTTGTGAGGAATCATTCTGCAAAACCCATTTGCTTTCAGAAAGACACTCTTTTAGAATTTGATGAGACAGAGCAAAGGGCAAGAAGAAGTTGGAACCCTAATTGAAAACTGAGAGTTAATAAACGCGTGAAAAAATCATATTTAAACAAATTATCGTAAATATCCACGTCGGTTCTAATATACATAGCGACGTCATATTTGAATAATCAACGTCAGTTTAGATAAACAAGCGCCGTCATAACTAAATCGGAAATCCAAAAGTCATTTGGCGCGTATTAAAAAGAGAACGACGTCGTTTTCAGAACCCCAAAGGAACCACGTCGGTTTATTAAAATACATAGTCGTTGAATTTCGAAGTACAATGTCAGTTTAGATAAAAAAGCGCCGTCATAACCACTTCGGAATTCCAAAAGTCGTTCGGCAGTTGTGATAACCACGTCAGTTATGAATTATTTACCGTCGTTATAACTAAATAATATGGCGGTTTTGTAATAAAAACGTCGTTGTATTGAACTCTGGGAAAATATATAAACTTTTCGTCACCTGACCTAATATTCTACGGTTTTCTCTCACCGATAAAATATCGTAGTTTCCCTCTCATTTCCCAAAAGCAGCATCATCGTCTGAATCTTCGTCTTCATTTCCAAATCACCATCTTCGTCTTCGTCTTCGTCTGAAGGAAACTTTCTTTGCACGCCAAAGGTTTTGTCTCACTCTCTTCCCTTTTTTTACATTTCATTTGAATGCCGTCGTTGTCTGGAAACAAGATTCTGTCAAATTGAGGAAATCTTTCACTGGTTTTGATTAAATTCATAAGTCGATACTCTCACGACGCCAAAAGACGACAGTTCTGTCTTGTTTTCGATGATAGAATGGACACACCACAACGGCCGTTAAATTCTACCGAATGCAAACTGCAACAGGTTTAGCCTGTGGTTGAGTTCAATAAAAAGGGTAGACCACATGGCAAGGCTGCTGTTGAGATGCAGTCTTACATTGGTGTTTTGGCACGCACCAGAGTCCCTCTTGTGGACAAGAAATGGACTCAAATACCCAAGGACGTGAGGGAGCAGATTTGGAAAGCTGTTCAAATGTCCTATGTTATTGGGGATAGGTACAAGAACATGGTCTTGTCGTCTGCCGCCAAAAAATGGAAGGATTTCAAGTATAACATAACTAGGCAGTATATCCTTCCATTCGCACATGACAAGGAGAAGTTAAGAGAAACCCCTGCGCTTTATAAGTTAATAGAGAAATCGCAATGGGATGCCTTTTGAGGCTAAGCATGCTGAGCAGAAACAGAGGAGGGAGAAATTGGAGTACAACCATAGGTTGTCTAGAAAAGGGTATGTTGGCTTGGAGGACCATTTGATAGAAACCATGCCCGATGTTGAAGAAATCGATCGAGCTGTTCTATGGAAGAAGGCAAGAGAAGATAAAACAGGAAACATCCCTGATCCAAAGGTTGCAGAGAAGGCAAAAATAATCATAAGTCTCACTAACTCTGTTCTAAATTTGAAAAACAGAGTGTTTTATTTTGGTATAGACGTTGTACGTTTAAATAAGCGACGTTATAAAATAAACACCATGACGGGCTTAATTTACTGACGTTTAAAAATGAATAGGACGTCGGTTTTTGAATAAAGTAGATGTCTAGATAGAATTAATACGACGGATTAAATTCCTCTATGAACTGTATTTTTGTTTTAAGTTTACTCATGCACACACTCTCCCTTTCTCTGTCTATTTCACTGAAATTTGTGGTGCACAATTTCTGGAAAAGAATGCATATTTCAATCGAGTTTTTTCACTTCTTCATTAAAATTTATGACGGTTTTATCTTATTTAGACATTAGAATGTTTATACAACGACGGTAATTTTGTGCAGCCGTATGAAATTAAGTTCTACGTCTGTTTGTTCAATAGTCCGTCGTCTTACTTCAAATACTACGACGGTCTTTGATTTATGTTTTAATCTGTTTTATTTTGAATATACGACGGGTTTTTATCTCACGACGTTGTAAATTATAAACAACGACGGTATTTAAATACATACGTGTTAAATTAATACTACGTCAGTAATTTAAGAAAACCGTCGTTGTTTATAATTACAACGTTGGTTTATTTATCTGTTTTACACCCTGCTCAGTTTCTAACAATCTCTCTTTCTCTCTTTTAGGATGATTTACAAAAGCAAGTCTCCGAAGGCACTCTGACTGTCTCCGGGACCAATGATGTCTTGACTCTTGCTTTGGGAACCCCCGAGCATGGTGGGAGAGTTAGAGGAGTTGGTGCTGGCGTTTCCCCAACTCAGTTCTTCAATTTGCCGAAACAGCAGAGAGTGAAATTTGGTGACAAATTGAAGGAAAGTGTGAGGGAGGCAGTCAGAGAAGAGACCTTGAGGATTGAGGCAATGTCAAGGGAAACTATAATGGAAGCAGTCAGAGCAGAGAGGGAGGCTATGTTGGCATATTTCCGTCAACTAGTTCCTAATTTTGATCCCAGCCAGATGCTCAAAACCCCAATTTCACCAATTACTCCAATTACTTTACCCCCTCAAGATCAAAGCCCAAAAAATCCAATGTCTGATAAGGCAAGCTGCTCTGGGGCCACTGGTATCAGACCCCTAGCTTTGGAATTAGAAGGTCCAAAGCCTGAAGCTGATACTGCTGGAAAACAGAAAGAGGACACGGTAAAATCTCTGCTATTTTCTATTTCTGCCTTTTAAGTTTTAAATAGACGTCGCTCCTTTTAATATCCGATGTTAAAATTTAAAATAACGACGGTATATACGTCTTTTTCTTACAAGACGCGTCGTGTTTAGTTAAATACCACGACGCTTTTACTTGTTTTGCAAATTATTGGACATTAAAAATAACGACTGTGTTTTCTGCCGTCATCTAAGTCTTTTATAAACCGTCGTCTATTTCATGATTTCATTAACTGCATTTTAATTAGACGACCTTTCTATAGTATAGCGACGTTATAAATTCCACACAACGACGGTTATGTATTTACCGACGTGTATAACCTTTCCTCCGTCAGTATTTACTAGAAACCGTCGTTTATATTATATACCACGTCTGTTTTTTGGGTTTAGTTAGAGTCGTTTATTTTAGTTCACACACAAACTAACTTATATTTCTTTATTTATTTCTTGTAACAGGATCTCTCAATGATAGACATGCCACCTCCTCTGTTAGCCTTATGCCAACATGTCCAGACCAAGTTGTTGCCTACTAAGGAGGCTGTGACAGTTCACATGCCCAAGGAAGTGTTTGGCTTTGAGCATGATACCTTCCTTTTACCTAAAGATATTTTGCAGTTTGGTTCCATGGTTGAGATTGGAACCACAGTAATATCTGTATACATGAGGTAATTCTAGAAATCCCATTTTGTTTTACATTTCCCTTTCTTTTAAATTAAAATCTCATTTAATTGACTTTCTTATATTTAGGTTCCTATTTGACTATTTAAAAATGGCAAATATGGTAAACCTTGTTGGTCTCGTGGACCCTGGGCTAGTTAGCTCTCAATCTGGATCAATATCAGACCGAATAAAAAACCTGTTAAACCGCCTGAAAACAGCAGATGGGAATCAATTTTTCTTGGTCCCTTATAATCCAGGGTTAGTACCATTTAAAGTATTTTCCTAAGCTTGTAATATTTTTCTTTGTAGTACTATTTAACCTATATGAATCATTATGTGCAGGGGTCATTGGGTGATGGTAATTGTGAGACCAACAACGGAGACTGTCTATTACATGAATTCACTGCCAAAATGCATGGTTGACGACGACATGAAAAATATAGTGAATACGTAAGTTGATTTCTTCTGATCTAAGATTTTTTTTCCTTTAAAGTATTTAAATATACGACGGTTTTTAATAATACCGACGTTATAATGAACATATAACGACGGTAAGTTATTACCGACGTGTTAAATAATTTATTACGTCAGTATTTTCTTAAAAACGTCGTTTTAATTTAACTACCACATCGTTTGGGTTTTATTTAAGAACGTTTTAATTTTTTTTGCTCAATTTTTTGTTATACGACGTTTTACCCTTATCGACGTTATAATGTTACACAACCACAGTAAGTTTTTACCGCCGTTTGAAACAAAATATCATGTCTTTTTTTTTAAAACTCCGTCGTTTTGACTGATTTACCACAACGGTTACTATTTGTATTTAAATTTTTTTGTTTTGTCATTAACACCCTTTGTTTTCTTGTAACAGGTCAATTAAAATGTTTAACATTCACATAAACAAAAATTCACTTAAACAGCAGGCCATTTGGAAAAATCTACACGGCACTCCTGAACAACCAACAAGTGTAGAGTGTGGCTATTACGTGATGCAATTCATGAGAGATATAATTCATGATCCAGACCTAAATTTCGAGAAGAAGGTTAAACGCAAAATTTTAGATATACTTTCTTTATTTTACTACGTCAGATTTTTGTTTAAAACCGTCGTTTGTATTTTTATAACACGACGGTTGTTTGGTTTATTTTGCGGTTTGAGAAGAAAAAAGATAAAGTTCAGTATAAACAAGAGGATATTGACGAAGTTAGGCATGAATGGGCAGAATTCGTGAACAACTTATTACCGAAGGATAATTGATGTGCATAAATATTTATGAACAATGTTTAGGTTTATTTTAGTTTATTTAAAATGTACATAAATATTTTGTTGTAATCAAGCGAACAAACATCAAAAAAATTAAATTTTGTTTTAAAACTTGTTTAGTTCCCAAACACCGACGTCTGATTCTAATTTACACGTCTCATACGTGTACACAATGGTCGTCTTGCTGTAACTGGAAATATAACATCGACGGCAATTCTTAAAAACGACATGTAATTCTTAAAAACGACATGTAATAGTCATAAAAACGATGGTTTATAATTAATTCATCTTGTATAAATGAATTTTGTACTTATATACTACGTCGGTTAGTATAACCTTATTGACGTCTTAATAATATACAAAGGCGGATATTCTTAAACATCCGCCTTTGTATAGATAAACAACGTCGGTCATATACACTAAAATGACGTGGTAATACGATAATCCACGTCGGTTATCCAAAAAAAGACGTCGTTTTCTATTCGTTTCGACGTCTAATAATTTTATGACGTCAGTTTGTGATGTTTAACGTCGTTGTAAAAGGATACAATGTCGGATAGGTCATTTTTCATTTAATTTTTAATGAATTTTATATTTTATTTAATTCCATATTAAATTCAAAACTAAATCCAAAAATTAAACTGAAAACTACCAAGCATTGAAATATTGTCTCTATCCTAAAGCTTTAAAAAATATAATTTTAGAAATATTTTTTTATTGTATTTAATTACTAATATTAATAATATATTCAAAGCAAAATCCGAAAAATATACCGGCAAATTCTATCCACTGATTGAGACAATATCTTGCTCGTTATGGCCTGAAAAATGTAATTTTAGTTTTCAAAGTTCAAATGATAACAAAATTCAAACAAATTTAGAGACAAAGTTTGTCTGAAAGTTGTTATGTTCAACATAAATTTGTCTGAAAGTTTTCGCTCTCTCTCAAGCAGTTGTTATGTTCTCCCAGCTCTCTCTCAATATCCATGTAAGTACAACTCTAGTCCCTTTAACCGTAATTCTCTCAGCTCTCTCTCAAGCTTTTGTTATATTCTCTCAGCTCTCTCTCAAAGCATTGGGTACGTAGATTCTCCAAGATCTCTCTCAAAGCATTGGGTACGTAGATTCTCCAAGCTCTCTCTCAAGCAGTTGTTATATTCTCGCAGCTCTCTCTCAATATCCATGTAAGTACAACCCTAGTCCCTTTAACCCTAATCTCTTTTAAATCCATAAATGTTTTCGTTGGTAGCTATGGGTTCTTAATTGGTAGCTATATTAGGGTTCTTTTATGTTTTGGTATTTGCATTCTTGTAATAATTGCTCTCTGTTTGAGTTCTTTTATGTTTGTTTGGCCATGGGTTCTTGGAAAAGGAATGGGGATGGGAGATTTAAGCTTTTTTATTTATTTTTAACTATGACAACGGTTCACGGATCAAACCGTCGTCCAAATGTTTATTATACGTCGGTTGTTCATTTACTCCCGTCGTCTGAGTTTTAAGCCGCAACTGGTAGCCTAAAGACGACTATTTCTCCATTAAACTTCGTCTTTAGGCTACCAGAACCTCGTACAAATTTCTGGGTTTGGGTATCTTAATGACGACGGTGACTATAGATGCCGTCGTCTGAATTTATATTAAACGACGATTATTTTGTTCAAACCGTCGTCTTGTCCATGTTTTATATTTAATTTTCATTTTGGTCTCTGCTATTTGAATGAGGTAGTGTTTCATTGCTGGTTTTTCCACTTTAATATATATATATATATATATATATATATATGAATTTTATAGAGTGTGAGATGGATAAGTCATGGATGCATGCGGATAGAAGATCGAAGGAATATGAGTTAGGGGTGGAAGGATTTTTGAATTTTGCATCAGAAAATCTTGGAAATACAACTGAGATTTGTTGTCCATGTGTTAAATGGGAATATTCGATTGTTTGGGGTTGGAATTATAAGGGAACACTTATACTTTAATGGAATTGACCAAAGCTATAAGATTTGGACATGGCACGGAGAACCTTGGGAATGGACTACCAATGCTAGTAGAAATGTGGAAGAAGATGAGCAAAGTAGGTTCAGTTATGTTTCTGAAGAATTAGGGATGGATGATAATGATTTTGCCAATATTGGATCTGATCCTTATGAGTTTGCCAATGTGATTGGGGATGGCGATGAACCCTTGTACCCTAGTTGCAGTAAGTACACGAAGTTGTCAGCTTTGGTGAAGTTATATAATTTGAAAGCAAAACATGGGATGAGTGATGTTTGCTTTACAGAATTATTGATACTTCAAGGAGAATTTCTTCCAGAAGGAAATACACTACCTTCCTCTATGTACGAGGCAAAAAAGACTTTGTCTGCCTTAGGGATGAGTTATGAGAAAATCCACGCATGTCCCAATGACTGCATTTTGTATCGGAAGGAGTATGAGGATGCAACTAATTGTCCTACTTGTGGTATCTTAAGGTGGAAGGAAACCAAAGATGGGTTCTTGAAAGAGGGTGTGGCAGCGAAGGTGGTGTGGTATTTTCCTCCAATTCCAAGGTTTAAAAGGATGTTTCCATCACATAAGACAGCTAAGAGTTTGACTTGGCATGCTGCAAGAAAATCAGTTGACGGTTATATGTCTCATCCAGCGGATTCCCCGTCTTGGAAACTTATTGATGAAAAATGGCCCGACTTTGGTAATGAGCCAAGAAACTTGAGATTGGCTCTCTCATCTGATGGATTCAATCCCCATAGTTCTTTAAGTAGCAGATATAGTTGTTGGCCAGTTATGTTAGTTACATATAATCTCCCACCATGGCTATGCATGAAGCGGAAGTTCATGATGTTGACCTTACTGATTTCCGGTCCTAAACAGCCCGGAAATGATATAGACGTCTACTTAGAGCCTTTGATTGATGATTTGAAATCTCTGTGGGATGGGATTAGAGGAGTGTATGATGCCCACATAGGAGAATACTTTACACTCAGAGGTGTATTACTGTGGACAATTAATGATTTTCCTGCCTATGGAAACTTATCTGGTTGTGTCATTAAAGGATATAAAGCTTGTCCAATATGCGGCGATGATACACCTAGTCACAGGTTGACAAATGGCCACAAAATTTGTTACATTGGGCATAGAAAGTGGTTACCAATCAATCATCCATATAGGAGGCAACGTGCAGCTTTTAATGGGAAACTTGAATATGGCATGCCTCCCGAGCCATTAACCGGAGAAGAAGTGCTGCATATGGTTGAAGATATTAATTACATATGGGGCTCGAAAAATGGGGGAAGTGTTGGTGAGAATGATGGTGACAGAGTTTGTTGGAAGAAGAAATCAAAATTCTTTGATCTCGAGTATTGGAAATACCTCCCTGTGAGGCATGCCCTAGATGTTATGCACATTGAGAAGAATGTTTGCGACAGTATCATTGGTACATTGCTAGAGATCCCTGGAAAAAATAAAGATGGGATTGCTGCTCGGTTAGACTTATTGAACATGGGGATAAAAATTGATTTGCAACCCGAGTATGGAGAAAGATGTACTCACTTGCCTCCAGGGCCTTGGAATTTGTCAAGAGCAGAGAAGAGAGCGGTTTGCAATTCTTTTTATGGTATGAAGGTTCCTAAAGGTTATTATTCAAATATAAAAAATCTTGTCTCTTTAAAAGATTCAAGACTTCTTGGCCTTAAATCTCATGATTGTCATACCTTGATGCAACAATTGCTCCCTGTGGCAATTCGTTTTGTTTTGGAGAAGCCTGCAAGGTATGAATTAACTCGATTGTGCTTCTTCTTCAATGCTATATGTGCAAAGACGGTAGATGTTTCCAAGCTAGATAAGTTGGAAGAAGATGTAGTAGTTACTTTGTGTTTGCTTGAGAAGTACTTTCCCCCTTCATTCTTTGATATCATGGTTCATCTAGTAGTACATCTTGTCAGAGAAGTTCGTCTATGTGGGCCAGTATATTTTAGATGCATGTATCCGTTTGAAAGATATATGAAAGTGCTAAAGGGGTATGTTCAGAATCGTACTCGTCCCGAAGGTTGCATTGCTTAGCGGTATATAGTTGAAGAAGCTGTAGAGTTTTGTACCGAGCATTTATCTAATGTTAGTACAGTTGGAGTGCCTTCAAGCCAGAATATGGGAGTTTCAAAGCCATTATCAGGTTGCACAGTCAGCTTAGTTGATATGGGCTTGTTGAACCAGGCACATCTATATGTCTTGGAGAATATGGAGGAAGTCCTACCTTATATCGAGTACGTATGAGTTTAATTTTTCATATGTAGCCATTTTAAATATTATTACTCCTTATGTTTATCTTATATACAAGGGACCGTAATGCGTGTTTTTTTCGTGTCAATTGTAGGGAACATATGATCCACATCAAGACCACTTATCCAAAATTTAGAAAGAGAACAAAGTGGCTACAAGATAAGCACAATAGCACTTTCATTCAATGGCTACGCTTTAAGGTATATATGTTATTGAATGACATATTGAACTTATTTTAATTTTCTTTCTTTCTATATATATGTTAGATTGAATTAAGATATATGTTTAATTTGCAGGTTCAAAGTGAATTTAATGGGGAAGACAATAATGGCATATCAGAAAATTTGAGGTGGTTAGTAGCTGGTCCAAGCATGGCAGTGCCATCATATAGGAGCTATCTTATTAATGGTGTCAAATTTAACACCAAGGCACAAGATGATGTGCGAACTGTCCAAAATAGTGGAGTTTATTTACTCGCACATACTATGCAAGTTGCTAGTGCCAAGGATAAAAACCCTATTGTCTCCAATATGGGTTTTTATGGGGTTATTCAAGAAATTTGGGATCTTGACTACCAAAAGTTTAGAATCCCAGTCTTGAGGTGTGATTGGATAGATAACACTTCGGGCCTTGTAGTCGACGAACTTGGATTTACCCTTGTAGATCTGAGTAAAATTGGACATAGGAATGACCAATTTGTTATGGCTTCTCAAGTCAAACAAGTATTTTATGTTGACGACCCAATGCATCGTGGTTGGTCGGTAGTGTCATCAATGCCTAATAGAGAATATAATGATGTTATTGGTGATGATGTGCTAGGTGATATTAGAATTGAGTGTGAGCCATTTACTAGAGGGATACCAAATGTTGACACATTTGATGACCTAGTGGGTGAGTTTGGGAGTGAGAATATTAAAGATGGGTGTGAAGATATATGGATTGATTGATTGTTATAATGTATGACATTAGTTATGCAGTTAATTGTATGACATTAATTTATAGCTCTGTATATCATTTTAATTCCGATCACATTTTCATTCTCCAGGCTTTGGGCACGACAAATCAAAAATTAAAAATAATCGGTTAAAGCTGAAAATACGACGGTCAAGTTACAAAAATCGCAAAAAGAGACGTCTACAAAACAACCAACTTCGGGGTTTCACAACCGACGTGGAAAGACAACGCAAAAATGAAATAAAAACCGCCATTTGAAAAAGAAAACACGTCGGTTAATTAAAATTCATTTCAAAACGGTTAAAAAATATTTAAAACAACGACGGTAAATAAAATAATCAACGACGAACAATAAAGTATAACACGACGGCAGAGCTCAAACTGACGAATTTACGGATATAATCAATTGATGATTAATGTCATAAAAACATTGTTGCACGTCAGTTATAATTAAACAATTAACTTCTCGGAGAATACACACGTCAAAAAAGGTTATAAAAGAGACTTAACAAAGACTAGCCACGTCATGGAATAAATAAATAACCGACGTAGTAAGGATATAACAACGTCGAATAATTGAATTCTTGGGACATAGTAAAGTATAACCACGACCTTTATTTTACAATAACCGACGTCAAATCCATAACTCAAGGCGTTTCGTTACTTATTAACGACGGTTAAAATAAAAGCAATGACGTCTCAGAGATTACACACGTCTAAGTGGCTCACAAAAGAGACTTTTAAAATGTCAACCACGTCAAAGTCTACAACCACCGACGTTGTAAAATACTAACAACGTCCTAAAATGTGACTCCTAGGCCATAGTAAATGGATTAAACATGACAGGTGTTTTAATTAACCGACGTGTAATATTAAATACACATCGTTTGTTTATGTGTTCAAGCCATCAAAATAATTTTCAACGTCTGTTGTGACCTAAAGGGTCGTGGTTATTTTTTTTTTACGTCAGTCCAAATAAATATATGCCATGTTAAATATTTAAGACGTCACTTTTTTTGACAAAAGTGATGTCTAATTTACCATGTTATATGTTTTAGACGTCAGTTTTTTTATTTAGTGAACGTAGTATTTATTAACCACGACGGTTTCTACGTTTTACACGTCGGTTTTGTTTTAATTAGAGACGTTGATAAAAATATTTACGTCGGGTTTGTAGTTGTTTTTTACATTTAACATTATTTAAACGTCTGTGTTTTACTAAAACCGTCGTCTAATATAGTCGAAAGTTGTCTTTTTATGCTTTTATGTATGAAATAGACGTCGGTTTTAGTTTTTTTTTTTATGACGTGTAATATATTAACCACGTCGGTTATTTCCCGTTAGTTGTAAAACATGATACACGACGGTGGATTCCCGTCGTCTATTTCGTTTTTTTGTAGTAGTGGCATTTGAATTATACGACTGTTTTTTTAATACCGACGTTATAATGAAAATACAACAGCGGTAATTTATTACCAACGTTTGAAAAATTTACTACGTCAGTATTTTCTCTAAGCCGTCTTCTTAATTGAAATACCACGTTGTTTGTGTTTTTCATTTAAGAACGTTTTAATTTTTTCTATTCAACTTTCATTTACAAACAACTTTTGGTTATACGACGTTTTTCCTCGTTACCGACGTTAGAATGTTACATAACCACGGTAGTTTCATACCGCCGTATGAAATAAACTACTACGTCACTTTTTGTAAATCCCTGTCGTCTTCACTGATTTACCACGACGGTTAATGTTTTTTTATTTAGATTTTTCGTTTTGTCATTAACACTTTTTGTTTTTTTGAATCAGTTCAATCAGAGCGTATAACTCTCATGTAGGCAAACACTCACGTAAAGCAGGAACCATATGGAAAAATCTACAAGGCACTCCTCAACAACCAACAAGTGTAGAGTGTGGCTATTACGTGATGCGTTTCATGAGAGATATAATTCATGATCTAGCCCTAGCATTTGAGAAGAAGGTAAAGGAAAAAATTTAAGATATAATTTCTTTATTATACTACAACGACTTTTTCTTTAAAATTCGTCGCTTTTATCCTTGTAACACATTGGGTTTTTCGTTTATTTTGTAGTTTGAAAAGGAAAAAGTACTAGTAGAGTATACACAAAATGATATTGGCAAAGTCAGGTTGGAATGGGCAGAATTTGTAAACAAACAATTACCGAATGATAAGTGATGTAATTTATTATAACAATGTTTAGGTATATTTTAATTTAATAACAATGTAAATAAATTTTTTTCATCAATTGAGCAATCATCAAAGAAAATTAAAAAAAAAATTTAACTTTTTTTGGTTTAGGATATTTATGTCTTAAAATGAATTACAACGAGAGTAAATCATGAAAAATAAATCTACTTTCCAAAAATCGACGTCTCATTCACATTTACGCGTCCCACATGTATAAACAATCGCCGTCTTTCTATAGCGGGAAATAAAACATCGACATCAATTCATAAAAACACCATGTAAAATGAAGAAACACGACGGTTTATATACAGATATAATATGTCTGTTTGTACAGACATTTCGACATCTTAAAAACAAACAACGTCGATTAGAGTATAATGTTTGACGTTGTATAGATAAACCACAACGATAACTACTTTATAAAAGATGTTGTATATTTAATCCACGTCAGTTATAAATAACAAACTGACGTGGTGACCTATAACCATGTTGGTGTTTTCTTTTCAACGTCTAATATAATCTAGGATGACGTTATGTGTTATTTCACGACATTGTAAAAGGATGCAACGTCGGTTATGTACATTTGACATTTCTTTTTAATATGAATTTTTTTGGCATCCTTTTAAACTTGACTTGGGCATTAATTTTGGGCTGATCCTTTTCTTTAACTTTCAAAGCTCAAATATCATGGGGCAAATAGACTTTGGGCTGGGCTCGCTTAGTCTTTGAGGAATAGGTCTGGACCTTCTCGGATTTGGGCTGCTCTTCAGTTTTAACATCAAGCCCAAGCTGCTTGGAGCCTGAATTTGATCTGTCAATAGTGTTGGGCTTGGGCATGCAGAATTTTGGCCCAAACATGAAGACCAAGTCATGGCGCTTCCTTTGATGTCTGCAGAAGTGCCCAAGCGCTCCATTGAAGAGTATATGATGTTTTTTAGGAATTGTACTAAGAGGTCTGCTGCTCAGTGGCAGGTGGTACTTAGAAGAACGTATCCTTGGTTCCAGCCATGGTACAGATTGTTTGAGAAGGAGCCTGAGGATGAAGAGGCCAGAACTGACTTCAGGAAGAAGTTCCTGAGTGTAATGCTGTTCCAAGACCTGCCTTTTGGAGGTGGTAAGCCTCATAATTGTCATCTAGGCGGAGAGGTTTATCACCCCAACTTCTGTGCTAGGAAGCTTAGCTGTCCCCACCTTATTCCGTTGAAGTCCTATAGAAGCTGCAATCGAGGTGTAGGAATTTCAAAATATTTTTCCAAAGTTCATTTGAATATTAAACATGCATTTAATCAAATTAATCGCAGCGGAAGTCAAAGGTGGTTGTTTAAATTCAAAAACAAAACTTTCTTCCAAGTATCTTAAGCCATGAACATTGATATGTTTTTCATAAATGAAAATTCAAGAGAAAGGATAAGATCTAATTACCCTTGAAGCAATTATATGAACCAATTTGTGTTTGGTCTTCTCTTGATGATCTCCTCTTTGTTGATCTCCTCTTTGATCTTTGATCTTTGCTCCTTGATCTTTCTCCTCCATGTGAGCCACAAAAGTATATGGCCTCTAAGTCTCCACACCAATGGAACCTTGAGATGAGAATAAGTATCTTGAGAATACTTGGATGCTAGTGCAAGATTCTCAAGATTGGTTTCAATCTAAACCACTTTGAAAGATGAAAGTGTTTCACTCTTGAAAACTCTCTTTTATCTCTCTTTGATCTCCCAAACCCATTTGGTTGATGTTGGATTGTGTTTTTTGTGTTAATGAGCTTATGGAAACAATTCCCATACACATTCACTTAAGCATTTTCGGCCAAACCCCATTGGGCTTCCAAAATTGGGCCTTATGACACTTAAACCATAATTTAGGTGTCTTAAGCCCTTGGGCTTGATACCCAACCATTTGGGCTTTCCGTTAACTATTACTTAGCCCAAATACGTTTTTACACGTAGTAAATCATCCACATCAAATCAATCAAATTGATTTCCTCATTCTCATTTGTATTACTCAAAGTTAACCATTTAAGGTGTGCGATCCATTAGGTTCTAATTAGCAAGGCAGTGGGAAAATATTAGAACTCTTTCTAACCAACTGGAATTAAAACCCCTTTTTAATTCTTCCTTTATTTGGATCGATCACAATCAATCCTAGGACTTCCACAAGCCAAGAGTGACATCTAGCAATATATCAAGGCTACCCAAGCTAACCAGAATAGATGAAGAACCTATTCAGTTGGAATTGCAATGCAATACGGTCCTTCTCTTATACAATGTTTCAAATCATATTATTAGGGTACGGATTGATTATGTCAAACCCCTAATATGATTTATAACCTCATGTGATTCAAAAGAACGTGATTAAGAACAACTTTCTAAATCAAGCTCAAAATACTTTGGCCAAAGATTTACTGAATCACATCTTGAAACATTCTCCTTCTTTATCGAAAGTAGAGATTCCTTATTGTACATTCACATGCCCCTATGATGAATTAAGAGATCCCAACAACACTTAAGACAAATCTTTTACGGCTTGCCTTTAAGAGCTATCAAAGATCAATAACGCATCACAAGACAACCATGATGCCTCAGGTCTAAGGACTAATTTGCATTATTGCAACTATGAGTTCTCGTTTGACATATAGATAAATACTCCATACGAGAACTACGGTTGATCGCGTTCAGTGTACTCATTCACTAATGAGCACCCACATACTTGTATTAGTGTCAACTACACAAATGGTTTGAGACTAACCATCCTCCCAATTGAGCATACATAATATGTGCTAATCTTGACGGTTTATCAATGTCCATTTGATAACCTATGATTAGGAACATTTTGGGATACTACCGTTAGAGATTAAAGGTCTCATGAATCTAATCTTCTTTAGATTACTTTATCTCTTATTTAGCATACCCTGGACATTTGTTTCTTTACACGATGTAAAAGATAACAAAATAAGTTTGCCCTTTATATATCATATACGAAATGTATTCTAAGGAGATTACATCAAATGTATTGGCTCTTAGGGCACATTTCTAACAATCTCCCACTTGCACTAGAGCCACATAGCCATGTATCTCATACCCATTATCTCTGTATGTCTATCCAGTTGTGACTGTGACATAGGCATAGTGCGTGGATCTGTTACGTTGTTTGCAGATGCCCCATCTAATGGTAACATTTTTCTATGTGTTTGGATCTCTGATGAGACCTGGGTTCCTTGGCTTGAGCTATCGCCCCATTGTCATCACACAGTAAAGGTACTTGTGAAATTATGGTTAGAACCACATTTAGTTCGGTAATGAACCTTTTATCCAAATAGATTTTATTGTAGCTTCGAAAGCGACAATGTAATTAACTTCAGTTGTTCTCCAACTAACTACATGTCCATTCAAAATGAAAACGTACCCTTAGGTGGATTTTCAATCATAAAACAATAAATGCTTCCACTTGCTACTCTGATGTTCCTCCCAGATGAGGAACATGTCCTTAGTCCTTCTTAAGTATTTAAGAACATACTTGACTGCTCCCAATTGATCCAATCATGGGCTTGATTTATATCTTCTAGTTATACTCGTATAACCAATATCATGTCTTGTACATGATATGACATATATGAGAATCCCTATTGCATATGCATAAGAGATTTTACTCAACTGTTGTATCTCATAATGATTTTTTGGACACATGCTCTTAGAAAAGTGAAGTCCATGTCGTACTGGAAGTAAACTTTTCTTAGACTGTTCCATATGAAATCTCCTTAGCATCTTATCAGCATACAAGGATTGAGATAATCCAATCATTCTCTTAGATCTATCAAGATAAATCTTTATCTCAAGTATGTAAGATGCTTCTTTAAAATCTTTCGTTAAGAATGATTTAATGAGTCACAGCTTCACTGAAGATATCATTCCTATATCGTTTCCGACAAGTAGTATATCATATACATACATTATTAGGAATACTACCAAACTCCCACTGACCTTTTTGTACACTCATTGGTCATCCATGTTTTGTATGAAGTCAAACGATTTGACAACTTCATCAAATAGGATGTTTCAACTCCAAGAACCTTGCATCAACCCATAAATGGATCTATGTAGCTTGCATACCTTATGCTTATCAACTTTAGAAATGAAGCCTTCAGGTCAATCTATATATAGTTCTTCCTGAAGGTGGCCATTCAGAAAAGCCTCATTCACATCCATTTTGACAAATCCCATAATCATGGTATGCAGCTATTGCAAGCCAAATCCGAATAGACTTTGTCGTAGTGACAGGAGAGAAGGTTTCTTCATAGTCAATCCCTTCTCTTTGCTTGTAGCACTTTGCTACTAGCCTTGCTTTGTAGGTTTCTACTATCCCATCTGAGCTTATCTTCCTCTTAAAGATCCATTTATTCCCTATTGGTACAATACCAGGAGGAGGATCACTAAAGTCCAGACTTTGTTGGTATACGTAGAATCCATTTCGGATTTCATGGCTCCAAGCCATTTCTATGAGTCAATGTCTGACATTGCCTCATTGTAGTTCGTAAGGTCCTTCGATATCCTTACAATCACTTAGGAGATTTAACTCTCCTTAGTTGTCGTGAAGGAAACCACAATACCTTTTAGGCATTCAGTTAACCCTTCTTGAACTACGTGGAGTCTGTGTTACAACAGGTTTGTGGATCTGGGATTGCACTTAGTTCAGTGTTGATTTCTAGCTCATTGGACAATTCCTTGAGTTCTATCTCATGTCCCCCTTTTCCCATCAAGAGTGTATTCTCCTTTTAGGAAGGTAGCTGACCTTGCGACAAACAACTTTTGCTTGTTGATGTGATAGAAGTAATATCACATAGTTTCCTTGAGATACCCTATAAATCTACACTTCACTAACCTTGCATTTAGTTTATCCACATCTTGCCTTTACATATGCTGGACAACCCCAAATCTTGATCTAATCAAGACTTGGTTTCTTCCCAAATCACATTTCAAATGGAGTTTGTGGAATGGATTTGGAAGGCACTCTATTTAGCAAATGAATTGCAGTTTCAAGTGCATATCCCTAAAAGGATATAGGTAAATTAGTACAGCTCATAGAACTCATTTTAGAAACTCCATTATGTTTTGGAATTCCTGGTGGAGTCCATCGTGATAAGATGCCACGTTCCTTAAGGTAATCAAGAAACTCTATGCTTAAGTATTCACATCCTCGATCGAATCTAAGGATTTTAATACTCTTGCCTATTTGGTTTTCAACTTCATTTCTGAATTCCTGAAACTTTTTCAAAATTCAGATTTATGCTTCATTAAGTATAAATACCCGAACCGTGAATAATCATCGATAAAGGTAATGAAGTACGAATAACCGCCCTCTGTGTTTGTAGACAAAGGTCCACAAACATCTAAGTAGATAAATTCCAACAGTTTTGTAACTCTTTCTCCTTTACCAGTGAAAGGAGACTTGGTCATTTTGCCATGTAGACAAGATTCACAAGTAGGCATAGGAACATGATCAAATGATCCAAAAGGTTCCATCTTTTGCCATCCGGTGAATTCGATCTTGGCTAATGCCTCCAAGTTTAAGGTGTCACAATTTAGTTGCAGTATCCACATCTCTAGGCCTCTCAGGTCTAGTTGCATCTTTATCCATATACAGTTAATGCTACCATTCATTTCTAAAATGAAAAGAGACCATCAATCAAAATTGCATAAGCAACGATTTGATTGATATGTGAAATAGAACAAAGCATTTTGTCAAACAAAACATCAAATCCATCTCTTAAAATATAGAGACGGATATTAAGTTCTTTACACATCCAGAAATGAAATACCAATTATTTCAAATTCAGGTCCTCTTCGGATGGTAGTTTGAGATGTTAGGTGCCTATTGCATTGGCAACTACATTAGTGCTATTTCCCACGGTTAGCACCATTTCTCATTTTCCAAGTCTTCTACTCCCACTAGTCCATGCACACAATTGCATATATGTTGACTAGCTCCTGAATCAACTATTCAGTTTAGAAGCTTTAACTGTAATTACTAATTTTAGAACAAGAGAATGACCTTCTGAAGGTTTTTCTCTTGAGGCTTGCAAGACATCTCTTGCAATTCCTCTTCCAATGTCCATCCTTGCCACAGTGAAAACAAGCACCTTTCAGTTACTTGTCTTTTTTTTTTTGTATTCTTTCTTCCTTGGGTTTTTAGAAAATCTTTCTTCTTATTTCCTTTATCCTTACCTTTTGTTTGGATTTGGAAAAAGAAGAACCCTTCTAAAATTTGCAACTATCCTCTTTAACCCTTTATCTTTCGAGATATTCATTTAAGCTACTATAGCTATATTGAGTAGCTCATATAGGGTATCATTCATCTTTCCCATATTATAGTTCATAACATATTGGGATTAACTAATGATAGAGATGAAAGAAAGAATCTTGTTGAACTTCAACATCAAAGAAAAATCCATATTTTCCAATATCTTATGTAACGATATTACATTGAGATCATGTTGATTAACCGGGAACCCACTTACCATTCTTGTCATAACAAGTTCACATATGGTAATATAAGCTAGGAGTAGCTTCACCTTTTCATGGATGCCAACATGCAACTTTTACCTCGGTTGTCATCTGACACATGCTTCTTATAAGCCTTTGTCTCCTCCTCAATGGCATATGGACCAAGAGGGGTATGTGGTGGGGTTTTTCTTATACACAACTAATCTCATCCAATTATAGGACAAGTTGGTGTTTGTGCATCAAACCGGATAGTTCGTGTCATCTTGGACGTTTGAGTCAAGTATCTTCGAGATTGGGTTTGTGATGGTTAATTTGAAATTCTGCAAAAACGTAAATAGATTTTAATTTAGATTAATCTTCTACCAAGGACTTAGGGTCTTTAAGTCATGATGGTAGCTCCCACTATTTTTGGCAAATTTCATATCCCTCCTGAAATCCGAGAGTTTCCGTTGAAACTCTTAGTGGGGATGGGAGTCTCACTTTCACATAGTTTTCCTCAACCTAACAGTTTGTTGGATTGCTATGATACTAATGAGAGGATACTCTTATCCAATCACATCATTAATGTGAATACCCATCACTATGGCCTCTAGAGAACTAGACCTCAACCTAACAGTTTGTTGGTTTCGTTCGTCTTAGTTAAGTTATTCCCACCATGCTTGTGGGTATAGGGTTTCAAGTATGACCTCAACCTAACAGTTTGTTGGCCACACTCGTTATCTATCCGCACTACATCAAGTATGTGTAATAGGCTTCCCTTGGATGGTTACAAGTACTGGATGTTGCCTCACTGAGGTACAACAAGGTGTAAATGTGCCACCCAATAAGAGACTACCACGGTGGAAGGCCACAAAATAGCATTCAAAGTGCCATTTCGCTTATCAACTTAATATTGCTTTGAGGGTAGTTAAATTGGTCTCATTTTAATCCAATTTTAATCCTGTTAAAATTACCTATCTAATCTCATTAAATGGTTCCCAGTGCAATATATTAGTAGCACATAATACTCCCACTAAATGTTTTAGAAACCATTTGCTTGAAATAGTGGAAATACATGATACTACTAATTGATTAATTATCATCATTACCGAACATTCCAATTGCATTGGGCTTGTAGGATGATTATGGACTTTCTTGTTGATCCAACACGAGCCACCATGTTGGATCATGGTCTTGGATGGTGATTCATTTTAATTACGCGCGCATAAAAATAAATTAGGCATGAAAGCCATTTCATTATTACATAGCCAATCAAAATCGAATACATATCCAATAAGCGGCCAATCACATAGCTCAATTGTTTGGTCTAAGTCCATAACCATCCTTTAATTATTTAAACGCTTTAAACAATTAAACTAGCAATGTAAAAACATGCTCTTGGGTTGCATACATATATATGGGTTTAATTCAAGTGGTAACCATATTCAAATAAAATAAATTTACCATGGAGTGAAAACATTTTACTACAATAGTAAATGTAATTGTGGAAACCTTTTAGGCATAGTTACATTTATCATATATTGCAACTAGGTCTAAAACTATTCAACAATTAATAATGGATCCAAAGTTGATCCACTAGGGTGTGGGGTTAAAGCATGCATTTGTAAAATACAAAGTGGTGATCATGATTTTTCCAACAAGTGAATAATCATGAATGTGACTAGGTAGGCCAACCACACTCACCAAAGTAATCAAAATTAATTTTAGTGTGGTAGATAAATAATTAGTGATAGGAATAATTTGATCAACTTTTGCATTTTATATCAAATCACCAACATTTACATCTAGATAGTCCCCACACACTCACCAAAGTAATCTTATTAATTTTAGTGTGGTGGGTAAATGTTTATTGAGTGGAAACATTTTGAAAAACTTTTAATTTAATAATAAAACACCATCATCATCTTTTGACCTATTTTGGTGGAAAATTCCACTAAACACAATCATCAAAATTAGCCACCTAACTTATGGATCAAAAGGATCCCATAACAAGAACATCAAGAACACCAAGAACATGCATATGAACTAATATGAATGTTCATGCTATTTCCGGAAAAAATCATATTCCATTTTAACTATCTCATGCTCTTAATATCATATATTTCATGAAGTTAAAATCATGTGAGTTTTAATGCAACTATGCTCTAATATTCATATACATATATGAACACAAAGAGAGCATCAATCATCAAAACACAAATCCGGAAATTCAAAATCCCAAACAACCCCTTTCACTCCATTTGATTTTTATTCAATCATATCAAAATAAATCAAGTATAACTATTATACTTTTAAATGAATTCACAACCCATATATGCATCTCTAAACCCAAAAACATATCAAGTTCATGACCTATGGCTCTGATACCAATTGTAGGAATTTCAAAATATTTTTCCAAAGTTCATTTGAATATTAAACATGCATTTAATCAAATTAATCGCAGCGGAAGTCAAAGGTGGTTGTTTAAATTCAAAAACAAAACTTTCTTCCAAGTATCTTAAGCCATGAACATTGATATGTTTTTCATAAATGAAAATTCAAGAGAAAGGATAAGATCTAATTACCCTTGAAGCAATTATATGAACCAATTTGTGTTTGGTCTTCTCTTGATGATCTCCTCTTTGTTGATCTCCTCTTTGATCTTTGATCTTTGCTCCTTGATCTTTCTCCTCCATGTGAGCCACAAAAGTATATGGCCTCTAAGTCTCCACACCAATGGAACCTTGAGATGAGAATAAGTATCTTGAGAATACTTGGATGCTAGTGCAAGATTCTCAAGATTGGTTTCAATCTAAACCACTTTGAAAGATGAAAGTGTTTCACTCTTGAAAACTCTCTTTTATCTCTCTTTGATCTCCCAAACCCATTTGGTTGATGTTGGATTGTGTTTTTTGTGTTAATGAGCTTATGGAAACAATTCCCATACACATTCACTTAAGCATTTTCGGCCAAACCCCATTGGGCTTCCAAAATTGGGCCTTATGACACTTAAACCATAATTTAGGTGTCTTAAGCCCTTGGGCTTGATACCCAACCATTTGGGCTTTCCGTTAACTATTACTTAGCCCAAATACGTTTTTACACGTAGTAAATCATCCACATCAAATCAATCAAATTGATTTCCTCATTCTCATTTGTATTACTCAAAGTTAACCATTTAAGGTGTGCGATCCATTAGGTTCTAATTAGCAAGGCAGTGGGAAAATATTAGAACTCTTTCTAACCAACTGGAATTAAAACCCCTTTTTAATTCTTCCTTTATTTGGATCGATCACAATCAATCCTAGGACTTCCACAAGCCAAGAGTGACATCTAGCAATATATCAAGGCTACCCAAGCTAACCAGAATAGATGAAGAACCTATTCAGTTGGAATTGCAATGCAATACGGTCCTTCTCTTATACAATGTTTCAAATCATATTATTAGGGTACGGATTGATTATGTCAAACCCCTAATATGATTTATAACCTCATGTGATTCAAAAGAACGTGATTAAGAACAACTTTCTAAATCAAGCTCAAAATACTTTGGCCAAAGATTTACTGAATCACATCTTGAAACATTCTCCTTCTTTATCGAAAGTAGAGATTCCTTATTGTACATTCACATGCCCCTATGATGAATTAAGAGATCCCAACAACACTTAAGACAAATCTTTTACGGCTTGCCTTTAAGAGCTATCAAAGATCAATAACGCATCACAAGACAACCATGATGCCTCAGGTCTAAGGACTAATTTGCATTATTGCAACTATGAGTTCTCGTTTGACATATAGATAAATACTCCATACGAGAACTACGGTTGATCGCGTTCAGTGTACTCATTCACTAATGAGCACCCACATACTTGTATTAGTGTCAACTACACAAATGGTTTGAGACTAACCATCCTCCCAATTGAGCATACATAATATGTGCTAATCTTGACGGTTTATCAATGTCCATTTGATAACCTATGATTAGGAACATTTTGGGATACTACCGTTAGAGATTAAAGGTCTCATGAATCTAATCTTCTTTAGATTACTTTATCTCTTATTTAGCATACCCTGGACATTTGTTTCTTTACACGATGTAAAAGATAACAAAATAAGTTTGCCCTTTATATATCATATACGAAATGTATTCTAAGGAGATTACATCAAATGTATTGGCTCTTAGGGCACATTTCTAACACGAGGTACCTCTTGGAAAGATGCAGATGATGTGGACTTGCACAAGGATTGCAGATGTGCAGTAAACAAGATAAACAACAGTGCAGATGCCCTCTATCCATCCTGGGAGCCCAATTCCTACAGTTCTGCGGATTTTGATGCTTGGTGGAAGGCTAGGTTCACTGGTATGCCAGATTCCAGTTCTGCCACAAAGGTGCTCTTTGCTGGCTGGGATTCCTGGACTGTTCATGCAGGGGCAAAGGCCAAGAAATTTAGGGTGCAGACGATCAAAGAAATCAATGTCCAAGTGATTGAAGGTAAACTCTCAATTTTGCCCCTTTCATTCCATTCTGTCAGTGATTATCTTATTCTGCTCTGGTGCTGATGTTTAAAACTATGTTCTATCTGTTTGTATCAGATCCTTCTATGACAAAAAAAAAACCTTGGGGGACAAGTTGTTCAGGCTGGAGAAGTGATTGGTAAGTTTCTGAATTCTGCCCTTAGGCTTGTTTCTTGCTGGATTATCTGCAAACCCTTTCTTGTTCTATGTAGTTACTTCTGTCATTGCTGCTAGAGACCTAGAGCTCCCTTTTGTTGATGTCGAGGATGATTGTGAGACTCTGGCAAAACCAAGTGCTGAGGCAACTCCTTCTGCCAGAAAGAACAAAAGAAAGGAAGCCACTCAAGGTCAGGATAGTGCTGTCCAGCCTGATCCCCCGGGTAGAATTCTGGTATCTTAGCTCTGTCACCATTCTTTGATCAGTTCTGAGTTGATTTCTGACTTCTTCCATTTGTATTTTTGCAGTTGAAAGTTCTCCCCCTCCCCCAACCAAAGTGAAAAGGCTTAGAAAGAGAGCTGTACTGGAATATGAGGAGATGGAAGAGGCTGCAGCTGTTCCCACCGAAACCACAGAGACTAATGAAGAGCTGCGAGAGGCTTTTGAAGTCGTAGAACAGGAGGAGGAGGTCTCTAAAGGAGACAAAGAAAAAACAAAAGAAGGAGAAGAAGAGGTGAGATTCCTTGTAGAAAGGCTCCTTGCTTCCTTTGCCGTAGAACTGATTTATTTTAATCTTTCTGACTTGAATTCTGTCCTTTTGCAGGAAGAAATTCTTGCTGAGGTAATAGCAGAGAGCATTGAGCTAGCTAAAAAACAGCAAGAAGCTCAAAGAACAAAGCCTACTACTTCAGAGTTGGCTCTTTTAGATGATGTGGAGGCAGAATATTCTGCTGCTATCCCAAAACCTGAGGTAGCTTATATTCTTTCTCAATTTTGCCTGGTTTCCATAGTCCTGTCTATCTCTATCTTTCTAATTGGTGGTTCTTGACTTTCTAGGTGGAGGAGGACAAAACTGCTGGGACTTTAGCTGTGGTGACCAGTCCTCTCAAGCCTCCTATTGTGGCCGTAAGTGCTATCCTGCTTCAGTTCTTTTTTCTTTTTCTAGTTCTTGCATGGAGCTAATTAAAGTTCTTTCCTGCAAATGCCCATTCATTCTATTCCTAGTTCATCTACCATGGACTTTGAAGCCATGGACTTGGATGCTCAGCTACAGCAATTGGAGAAACTTGGAGCTACTCCAAGGAAAGCCAAGTCTAAAGTAGTGGATGAGGCAGTGGAAAGGGTGAAGGTCTGGTAGTCAACTGAGCTGGATTTGGATAAGAACAAGGAGGCTGTTGATCAGTTGATGAAGGACCTGGATCTGCTGCATAGGGAGAACATGGCTCCCAGGCCTATTCTTGAGATCAGCTTAGGTTTGGCAAGAGATGTGCTTAATCTCCATAACCTCTATGAAGATCTCAAGCCCTCCTTCCATGCTTCTGAGTTCTGTATGACTACTCATGAAGTTAATCTGGCAGACTACCAAAAACAGAAAGCAGAACTGGATATGCTGGTTGCTGATTACAAGGAGACCAAGTCTATTGCTGATAAGCTAGAGAAACATATTGAAGAACTCCAGAAGCAACTGGCTGGGTTAAGGGAAAGGCAGAGCAAGCTTGTGTTGTGAATTAATACTAACTCACTTCCCCTTAAGACCTTGTTGTTGATGGACTATGTGACAAACTCTATGATGGATGAGTCTTACACACACACACAGAAATTTAACCAAACACAAATGACACAAGTGTTTATAGAGGTTCAGCAATTTGCCTACTTCCTCTTTGGTGATCCCCTTGAGAACTTTCACTAATGAAGATAGGTTACAACTTTGGTTTACAAAAGAAAACCCCCTTAGAACACTACCCTCACAATCTGTTTCTCTCTCACCCTTGCTCAACACCTTGATATACTTAGAGAACTCTCTTGCTCTCCCCTTGGTATTTTCTGGACTCTCTAGTTTCCAGCTACTTCACCACTCTCTCTACTTTGCACAACTTATGCACTACACCACTACTTTGTTGTCTTGCTTCCTCTTCCCTTTTATACACAAGCCTTTGGACTCCAAGATAAGGCATCATTATGTTCTGCACGTTCTTACTTTAGTTATCCAACTTTAGACAACAAGTTAGGCAACCCACAAAGCAAGTAAACAATGGCTGCTTGCAGCCATCTTTCTCTTGAACCAAGGAGTGAGAACTCATTGAAACAAGTCAACAAATAGCCAAAGTGCTCTCCCAAACTTTCCAGCTGATTGCCACCTTCTATTCACTCAGAAGTGATCCATAAAATCCTTGCAATTCGGTGGAAAGTGGTAGCACACAAAGGAGGACTTGAAAACGCATAGGAAACCAGATAGCACAGCAAACTGGCGACCGGTCGCGGATACCTTATGGATACATTGCGACCGATCGCTTCCTGCGATTTCTCCAGTTTTCGAATCTGTGTAAAAACGACCGGTCGCCCAAACCTTGCGACCGGTCGCTCACTCCTTCACTTGTATACTAAATGTGAGCCAAATATCCAACAGCTTGGTGTTGGGCTGGGAGTGAAGACTAAAGCTAACTTCCTTGTGCAAAGCATGGTTTCAGCTTCGAGGCTGGCTTTAGAGATTGCAGAGGCCTCTATCCACCAGGGGGTGCTTCTCCAGAAAGTGATCTTTATTAAGAAGACTGGATTGCAGGAGACTCTTAGAAAATTAGGACTGTAAACTCAATCCTGTCTGTAATAAAACTTGGTCATAGTAAATGACTATGTTTAATGAAAATCTTATTTATTTTTTAGAAGCTCTGTGTTTTCACTTTTCTTCTAATTGAACAAAAACAAAGCAAAATTTAAAGCAAGAGATAAATATAAGAACTGGTTAAATCCATCAATCAACAGTTTCATCCTTTTCTTCCTTAATCCCAGGATCTATTTGTACTACCTGTGAATCCCACATAGTTGGATACAATTTCTTCAACCATTTTCCATTGATTGGTGCAGCGTGGATGTCCCCATCTTGGTCTTGTAACCTGTATGCCCCCAATCCAAGGACTTGCTTAATTATGAAAGGACTTCCCATGTGGGTGACCATTTTCCATAACCAGCCACGTCTGTTCCAAGGGGAAGAACTACTTTCCAGACGATTTCCCCTTCTTCAAAACTCTTGTTTCTAACTCTCTTGTTATAGGCCCTTGCCACAGACTTCTTCCCTGCTAAAAGTTTGTTGAGGGTATCAATTCTACTGGTATCCAACCCTTCTAATTCTAGCAGCATTGCCTGTGAATAGTCTTCCCCAACCAAATTGTTTTGCTGGGCAATTCTGATGGACTGAACAGCGATTTCCATGGGCAGAATTGCATCATGTCCATAAGTTAAAGCATATGGAGTCATACCAGTTGCTTCTCTTTTTGAAGTCTTGTAAGCCCATAAGGTGTGTGACAACTTTTCATGCCACTATCTTGGATTTTCTTCAAGCATTTTCCTGATGATATTGATAATTATTTTGTTGCTTGATTCTGCCTGTCTATTTGCCTGGGCATAGTAGGGAGTGGATTGGAGAAAATTGATTTTGAGCCCTTCTGCCATATCTAGCATCTCTCTGGATGTGAAGGAAGTTCCTCTATTAGTGGTGATTGATTTTGGTATGCCAAACCTGTGCACAATCTGCTCTTCTATGAAGGTAATGATCTCTTGAGATGTGGTGGATTTGACTGACTTGGCTACCACCCATTTGGTGAAATAATCAGTAGCCACTATGATAAAACAGTGTTGTTTGCTACTGGTTGGATAGGTTTTGCCAATAAGGTCCATTGCCCATCCTCTGAATGGCCATGGCTTGACGACTGGATTCATGGGAATTGAGGGAGCCTGCTGGATTTGACCATGTCTTTCGTAAGCCTCGCATCCTTTGGAATATTCAATGCAGTCCTTCATCATGGTAGGCCAGGAGTAACCATACCTTCTAATCAACCAACACATTTTTCTTCCACCTTGATGTGCTCCACAAATTCCTTCATGGACTTCTCCCATGACCTTCATGTATTCTTCCTTTCCTAAGCATCTCAAAAGTAGCTCATCTTTGCTTTTTTTGGACCAAATCTCCATTCCACATGAGGTAGTTTAAGGCCATGATTCTAATCTTTTTTTCAGAAGGAAGGGTTGGATACTACAGATAATTGATTATAGGCAATCTCCAATCTTCTTCCGTCATTATGGCAGCATTGACATCAATCTCCATTCCTCTGGTTAGAACAGATGGTAGGCTTTTCTTTCCTACCTTGATGATTCTCTATACACAATCTTCGGGTATCTGCACTCATGTTGCTATCTAGGCCATCTCATTAGCTGCAAAGTTTTCTTCTCTTGGAATATGTTCCCAAGTGGCTTCCCTGAATTCTGCCAAGAGATTTCTGGCTGCTACTAGATAGACAGCTAAAAAGGTACTCAAACATTTATATTCTCCAGCAATTTGTTTTAGTACATGCATGGAATCTCCCAGAATTTCGATAGATTAGATTCCTAGTTCCACTAGCATTTCGAGTCCTATGATTAAAGCTTCGTATTCTGCTTTGTTATTGGTGCACTGGAAATGTAGCTGGAATGATTAACAATGTTTGATTCCTAGTGAATCTTCTAAAACAATCCCTGCCCCAGAGGCTAAGTCGGTTTTAGACCCGTCAAAGTATAGCTTCCAGGGGGTGAGATGGACTGAATAAATGGGATTATTAAGACAAGTGTGAGCTCCGGTTAGAAGGTCTGTATTGGCTATATCCATGGAATCCATATTCTCAATTTCTTCCCCTGGATGATCTGCCAAGAAATCTGCAACAGCCTGTCCCTTAATGGACTTTTGAGGAACATATCTGAAAGCAAATTCTGATAGGGCCAGAGTCCATTTACCAATTCTCCCTCTCAACATTGGTCTTATCAGCATGTATTTGATTAGATCTGTTTTCGTAACGATGTAGATGGTAAAGGGTAGCATGTAATGTCTGAGCTTCACAACAGTAAAGTATAAAGCCAAACAAAGCCTTTCAATCGCAGAATATTTCCTCTCTACCTCTGTCAGAGTTCTGCTTAGGTAGTAGACTGCATGTTCCTTCCCTTCATTGTTATCTTGAACTAAAAGACTCCCAATGGATACTTCTTATGCAAAGACATATAATTTGAGTGGTCTGCCTTTCTTTGGTGGGGACAGAACTGGCGGATTTGAGAGGGAGTGCTTGATTTCCTCCCATTTGAATGTATGTTCTTGCTTTAATCTTAACAAGGAGGAGAAAGGTTGAATTTTTCCTGTAGAATTGGATATGAATCTTCTGAGAAAGTTAATCTTTCTTAAGACGCTTTGTAATTCTTTCTTGTTCCGAGGTGGCAAAGCTTCCATGATAGACTTTGCTTTGTTCTTGTCAATTTCTATTCCTCTTTGATGGACCAGGAAACCTAAGAAATTGCCAGCTTGAACTCCAAAAACGCATTTCTTGGGATTCATTTTCAACTTGTGTTGTCTCATTCTTAGAAATGCTTTCTTTAAATTGGATACATGGTCTCCTTTTTCTGGAGACTTGATCACCACATCATCTATATAAACCTCTAGAGAATAACCTATCACATCATGGAAAACAGAATTCATTGCTCTTTGATAAGTGGCTCCCGCATTTCTCAAGCCAAAAGGCATTACAGTGTATTCAAAAGCACCTATATGCCCTGGACACATGAAGGCTGCCTTGTGGATGTCTTCTTCTGCCACCATTATTTGATTGTACCCTGCATTGCCATCCATGAATGATAGCATTTGATTGTGAGCAGCTCTGTCTACAAGCATGTTTGCCATATTCTGACTGCCCCTGTTTTCCTCTTAAGAACTGGTACAATATTGGATAGCCAATCAGCATAAATGGATGGCCTGATAAAACCTGCTTTAATCAGCCTCTCTACTTCTTCTTTAACTTTCAGTTCTGTCTCCATGGACATTCTTCTTCTGGCCTGCTTGACTGGTAGGTATCCTTCTTTTATTGGCAAGTTGTGTTCCACCAATCTTCTATCCAGTCTAGGCATTTCATGATAATGCCATTGCGAAACAGTCTTTGAAATCATGCATAAGTGCAATGATTTCATCCTTCAACGATTCGTCCAGCAACATGCTAATGAAAGTAGGTCTGGGATTCTCCTCTGTCCCCAAGTTTATTTCTTGCAAAGGATCCTCTACTTCTGGCAGAGAGTCATCCATTGCTGCTGGTGCAAATTCCAATTCTTCCTCTTGCAAATTTCCTTCATGTTCTTCTATGCTCTCATGCATAAATTTTGCCATGTTAATGGCTGGACTACATATGGAAAGCTTCCTTTCTTCCCAATATGCCAACAATCTATTTGTAATGAATCAAATTGTTGCAGCTCAATCCCTTTCTTGCTGGTTTGAACTATACATCAGAATTTTGGAGGTTTAGGATGAAAGGCCTGTTCCAGTCCTATAAAGAACCAGCCAAGCCTTCTTCAATGAGTTTCTGGGCCGTGACACCATGGGGGCGGCCGTTCTGGTTGACTCCGAAGAAAGTAAATGGACCAAGGTCATCATGATAGTACCTGGCCTCAAAGCATAATGCAGATGGCAGGAATGCCAATGGGTCGGCCTCCACTATTTCCATAAAACCCCCTTCATGCCAGAGGGCCAACTGTTGGTGTAGAGTGGAAGGAACACATAGACTCTGGTGGATCCAATCTCTGCCAAGCAGTGCATTGTAAGTGGTAGAAGCGGTGTCTACCACAAAAAAGGCAATCTTCAGCTTCTTGGTTCCTACTATGACATCCACGTCTAGTATTCCATGGAATTAGATCCTTCTCTGTTCTGCCTATTTTAACCAACAATCTGTGAGGTAGAAGATTAATGGCTGCACCCCCATCTATCATTACTTTGGGGATAGGAACACGCCCAAAGTTTGCAGTTATGAACAAAGGTCTGAGATAATTGGCCATTTCCTTAGTACATTTGGAAAAGCACAGCTGTTCTGTGGCCAATTTCATGGCAGTTCTGCCTATTTTGTCAGCAGATATTTGCTGTTCTGGTGCCTCTTCCACTTCTGCCAACCTACATGATAATAAGACAATAACACATATTTATTGCCCTTAACATTTAATTTCAAAACAAATATAAGGGGTAATTAAATAATATTGTGCAAGTATATTTTTACTTGGTCAAATTGGTATAATGTCATTTTATTAACTTTGATCAATGACTTCCTATGTAGGTTTGTGTGTTGTGAAAACCAACTCAATTTGCATGCCAAGAAGTGTGTCACCCAAAGATAATATGCTAGTGGCCAATTAAAGAACTTCAACATATCCATGAAGCAATGATGATGAAGAAAAAAGTGCAACTAGCACAAGAAGAAAAGAATTGAAAAGAATGCATGAAGTGCCACACCCATGCCAAAAGAAGAAAGCAAAAGAAGTATGAGATGGAAGCAAACAAAAGAAAATTGAAATCACATGCTTGTAAGGTGTCATCCACTCCAAAGAAGCTCAAATTCAATGCACATTATCTAAAAAGAGGATGAAAGCCACAAGAAAAGGGAAAAGAATAGAAAAGAATTCAACAATGGAATTATGGCAACCTCACCAACATAGACAAGATGAAGTGGGAGTTATGGATTGTATTGAAATAGGAATGGTGGTGTTGGAATTCATCATGATGTTCCTCCCTCTTAGCCCTATAAATACAGAAGTCTTCAAGCTTCAAAACACACACCAAGCTCACAATCTTCTCTTGAGCTCTCTCTCCTTCCTCCAATTCTTCTAGTTTTAATTTGTTTTAGTTTTATTTTATGGGAAACTAACTCCCTAGCTAAGGCTAGGGAGCAAGCTTTTAATATGAGTGTGTAATCTTTGTTAGTTTGATCCAAACTTGCTTTAATGTGAATTTTTAGTTTTTGTTCAAATGGAATTTGTAGTTTTCTTTTTAATTAATTGATGAATGTTTGATAATCTATTTCATGGGTTCAATTAAATTTTCTCTAAATCAAATCTTGCATAAATCTACCTCTCAATCACACTTGTTCTTTTTCATCTCTGTTATTTTCTTTACACCGCTCTCTGTGGATACCACACTCGGACTTCCGAGCTACTACTATACGATACCTTCCCTTGGGTTTTGCAAAGTGGTACGAACACTGCGCTCGAAAGTTTCTTGTGAGAGTACATCTCCTTCCAAAGTGTTATCTTGTCCTTCTGCACCTTGTAACAGGCTTTCTAATTCTGCACCGAAAGCCTCAGTTTCTTCATCTAGTTCTCCATCGTACTCCATCTGTTCTTCTCCATATTCTTCTGTCCATTCTTCTTGCTCACCTGTTTCGAGGAGTCCAGTCTGGTTGTCTGCAGATGGTTAGTAATCCAACTGTTCCTCTTCATATTCTTCAATCCAACCTTCTTTTCCTTCTACTGGAATAGGTCCAGATTGACCTTGTGATTGTTAAGGTTCCAACTGATTGATTGAGGTTGAGGTTGGATGGATAGAAGGCTTGCCTGGAAATTCTGCCTTTGTCAACTCTTCTTGTTGATATGTTGTCTGTTCTGCCTGAGAATCTGCTTCTGGATTTTTCCCTTTTCTAGCAGAACTGACCTCTGGAAGTACCTGTGTGTTATCCTTGTTCTTGAGGAAGGTGCAGTATTGCCTCTGGACTCTCCTCTTCTGTGTTCTGGTTAGCTCCAAAGTTGGCCTGCCGCTCTTTCCAACAGAGTACCATCTACCTTCTATGATAGTTGCCAAAGGCATATCATTTCCAGGCATTTTAACTGGTATCTCCTTCTTTGGCTGCTCGGTCATTTTTCCGATGCGTTGGGTAGGCCTTTAATAGGCCTTCTGCCTGGCTATGTCTCTGGGTGGGGCAAGAACCGGGCCCTGTTGGTATGATGTTCCAATCCTGTCAAAAACACTAGGTGTGGGCTGGCTTTGCCCATCCAAAGTTACCTCCAACTCACTTTTGCATTTGCACTTATTGCACAGAACTACCCCAGCTAAAATGGTTGCCTTTGGTCTCTGATTTGCCTCTCTTGTGACTCTTCTGCCTATGTTGGGGCCAACTTCTGCTGTTAGTTTGCCTCTCTTCTGTTCTGGCCAATTTAAGTTGACCATGTTGACTTGAGGTTGGGGAAAAGGGTCTGTTGTCACTGAGGGAGGTTTCTCAGCCAGTTTTAACCTTCCTGCTATTATCCCTTCTTGTATGACGTCTCTGAAAACAACACAACTATTGGTGGAGTGGTTCCAAGAGTTGTGTCATCTGCAATACTGTCTGCCCTTGAGCTCCTTTGGTTTGGGCAACCTGTGAGGTGTCTCTATTGCTTTTTGCAGTAGCTTATCATCAAACAGAGCATCAACCTTGGTTAAATCGAAGGAATAAACTTTGTTCTGTGCTGGTATGTCTGGAACAAACCCTCCTGTAATTGGCGGCGGCTTCTGATCCTCTGGTGGCTTTGTCAGAGCCTTGCAACTGATAGGATGTTTTAATTTTGCCATTTCCGCCGCTGCAACTTCTCTTTCCTCTGAGCTCTCTGTGCCTTCTTCTAACTCCACTTCAACCAGATGCACTGAAGAGGATGGGGTCTTGTAATATGTGCCTTTGGAGGAGTTCCTTTTCTGTTGTTCTTCCCTAAGCAGCTCCTCGTATTTAGATGCTTTGTCTGCTAGTTCTGCTAGGTCTCCAAACAACATCCCATCGAATCTCTTCCTTAGAGAGATCTTGAGGGCCGTTTGAGCCATTTGAATGAAGTGTCTCTCTTCCATAGGTATCTAGCATTTCATCTTAAGCTTCATGAACCTGGTTATGAAGTCTTGTGCGGGCTCATCCCTACTTTGTTTGAGGGCTGCTAGATCACTGATGGTGACCTCTGGCTGAATTCTAAAGTAGTAGTCATGGAAGACATTTTCCATATGTTCCCAAGTTTGAACAAAATTGGCTGGTAAGTTAGTATACCAGGTGAAGGCTTGCCCAAAGAGAGAATTTCCAAAATGCCTTAGTTTTAATAAAGGGTTATCTTCTATGGCTATGCATTGGACAGAGAATCTACCTATATGCTCAACTGATGAAGCATGGGTGTCCTTTCCATTGAACAAGGTGAAGTTTGGTACCTTAAAGCCTGGGGATAGAGGTATTTGATCAATATATGCTGGATATGGCTTTCTGTAGGTGGGCATTTCTCCTCTTCTGGCCTCAGGTTCCATCATCTCCTTAATCATCCTCTGTAGTGCTCCCATGTCATTCAAGGCGTTGACAGGATGCGGATTCCGCCCCTGTTCTGGCTGGTTGTGTTCAATCCTTTGTTCCACTTTGTATGGTCTGGGCAGAACTTCCTCCCTATGCTCTTCCTCCTCTTCGAAATTTGGATGATTCCTCCAATTTGCCCCCGGCCTGTTCCTATCATTGTTGGCAAAAGGGTTTATTCCCCCTCTGCCTCTCCTGCCTCTTGCTAGTGGAGGGAATGGATTCGGGTCCATCCTTCTAGGTTTGTAGGGCAACACAGCTGGTTGCTCAGGCAGATGTGCTAAGGGTTGATCGCGTGGGACCACTGGTCGTGTGATAGGTGGAGGTTTTGGCTGGTTCTGGGCAGTGCCGGTCCTGAATTTTTCAGGGCCCAGGGCAAAAGTAAAAATTAGGCCCTATATATATTTAAACTTAGTGATAACTCTCTTATTTTTCAACCAAGATCTAATCTGTCCATCGATTCAAACTTCAATATATTAAAATTTAGAATAAAAGGCTACAATGTATAAACAAGATAAATACTTATAACAATTCAATAAGTTCTTTTTCATCCAGCAAAATAAGTTCTTTTTCATCCACCAACAAGCAACCAACCAAAAGAAAAAAATTCTCTACATGCTGAATAGCCTAAGCAAAATAACATCAATCTATATGAAACCCTTTTGCATCCTTAGCAACCAGCAAAACAAAAATGTCTTTACATTCTCAATAGCCAAAGCAAAGTGCAGCAGCCTACTTGAATCTCTTTGCATCCTCAGCAACCAGCAAAATATCAACATCACCACCTGCAAGATAAGGTGAAAAACAACAAAATCACAACTGAAAAGGTATTATGTAAATGATTTTCTTCTTGCATTTTGAGAAGCAAAATCCTCAATGATGCTTTCAAATTCAAGCTTTTCTAACATCTCCTTTTCAATGGATAAGATTGCTAGCCCATTTAGCCTTTCTTGTGACATGGTAGACCTCAAGTAAGATTTCAATAATTTTAATTTAGAAAAGCTTCTTTCTGCAGATGCTACAGTCACAGGTACAGTCAATAGTATTCTATAGGCAATCAAAACATTTGGAAAACAATCCATATCTTTTACAAACTCTACAATTTCAAGTGTTGTGTTTACTGCTGATGGTAAAAGATATTGCAGCACCTGTAACTCTGAAAACAAATCACTTGCATCAACATCAGAAGACTCACCATTTCTTAAAGTAGTTTCAAGCTTCAGACAACAATTTTTCAATTCCTCATCACCCAATGAAGTTAACTTCTTTGAATTAAACAAGAACCCAAAAATACCATCATATGTTTGCATTTGTTCAAATCTACTCCTTAATGAAGAAAGAGCCATATCCACTACACATATGAAATAATTGACTCTAAATGATTCTTCAACTGATTGTATTGTCTCATCATTGGCATTCTCATCAAATTGTTTCTTTCTATGACTTTGACGTTTTTTAGGAAATTCGGGTTCAATCCCCATATCACAAGCAATAGTTTTAGCTTCAATCATAGCAGATGCAAATCCATTTTCTCTATAATTCTCAAAAAAAGAAATGAGCCCCTCCAAATATTTTAAAGCAACATCAATGCACATATCTTTAGATTGTAACTTTTTGCTGACTAAGTTAATTTTCAACAAAATATCATGCCAAATAACCATGCCTAATAAAAACTCAAAATTTTCCAGTTCATGTGTTGCTAAACTTTCAGCTTCACTTTTTGCTTTAGCATCTTCACTAGTTTCTGCTACTTTAAATAAAGCTTCTTTTATTTGAGCAGCTTGGTATCTAATTGCTTTAACACTCTCTACACGACTTTCCCAACGTGTAGTTGACAATGTTTTGAGAGTTAAACCATCTACATGATCTTGTAAAATCTTCCAACGCTTTGTAGAATTAGCAAAAACACAATAAATGCGTTGAACCACCCCAAAAAAAGATTTCGCTTTCACACAACAGTTTGCCATATCACATAGTGTTAAATTAAGAGAATGACAACCACATGGCATGAACAAAGCTCTAGGATTTATTTCAAGTAATCTTCTTTGTACACCTTGATGTTTTCCTTTCATATTAGAGCCATTATCATAACCCTGTCCTCTAACATCATCAATTTTAAGACCAAGGGACTCTAGGACAGATTGCAATTCATTAAAAAGTCCTAACCCTGATGTATCTTTCACAATTAAAAACTCTAAAAAGTACTCTTCTATTTTCACTGGACTCCTTAACACATCCACACACCGTATTATCAAAGTCATTTGTTCCTTGTGACTTGAATCAGGAGTGCAATCAAGTATCACTGAAAAATATTTTGCTTGTTTGATTTTCTCAATGATTGCACTTCTGACTTTTGAAGCCAGCAAAGCTATAAGCTCATTTTGAATCTTATGGCTTAGATAATGATAGTGAATCTCATCATTTTGAATTCGTCGAAAATGTTCTCGCATTATTGGATCAAATTCTGCAACCATTTCCAATATACCTAAAAAATTACCATTATTTTCATCATAAACTCTCTCTTTTGTTCCACGGAATGCAATATTATTTTTAGCAAGACATTTGACAACAGAAATTATTCTTACCAAAACATGTTTCCAGTGTTCCTTCTCTCTCCTAATTTGTTCTTGTATGCCTTTATCAATTGTTTCATTTTTTTTCAATCTGTTATGTAATTCAATCCAAGAACTCATGTTAGTTATGTGTTCAATGCTGTTTTCATGTTGTTTAAGCCTCTCACTAAGATGTTTCCAATCTCTAAGTCCTTCGTTTGCTAATTGGCTTCTACAACACATTGTCTTAAACAACTTACAGCAAAAACAAAATACCTTATCCAATTCCTTTGAGTATACTAGCCATTTTCTATCATGAGTCTCTCCATTTGGTAACTTTCTCATGTAATAAGTTGAGGAAAAATGTCTGAAGTTTTCATCCCTAGGATATTTGATATTATTATCTCTTGCAGGACCTTTTTCCACAAGTAAAGCTCTCATTTTTTCATCTAGATTATCCCAAATTCGAGGATCAAAAATGTTTAAAGGAAAACTTGGTTCTACACTCTCAGGTTCAGTGTCTTCATTATTACAAAGATTGTCAAAATCTTCATTCTCAACATGTTGATCTTCACCTAAGTCACCTACCTGTGCATTAAAATCATTCTCAGTTCCTACCAATTCTTCCACATGATTTTGTTGTTCAGATTCATTGACTAAATCATTATCAATTCCTACAATTTCTTCAACATGATTTTGCTGCTCAGATTCATTGACTAAATCTTCAGTTGAGTTATCAAGTGAACTATTTGTTTTGTTTTGAAAAAATTTATCCAAAGCACCCTTTTGAGATTGAGTTAATTCTTCTCTCTGTCTTTTTTTTTTCTTTTCTGACTTCCAGATGGGTGTTTCTTAGGGAACATTGTTACACCGAAAACAGAAACAATACAAGGAAAGCCAATGCAATTTTAATACTTCAAAGAATAAATAAAAAACAACATAACCTGGAATTTGAGAAACCCCCTTTGAGAAATCGCTCTCCACATAAACAAATTTGCAATCAATTAGAGCTTAAAAGAATCCCTGCAAAGAGAATATGTAATTTCATGAGTTCACAAATCTACAAACAAACAAAAAAAAAAAATCATATTTCCCTTTTCATTTGATATATCAAATCATAAAAAAATTACCTTCAATTGATAAAAGCCCACACTTTGGATTTTGGAATCTCCCCAATCTACCAACAGAAAAATTAATTTAGGGATTCACAACTTTGTAACTTGTAGGAGAGAGGCTTAGATGAGATGAGATGAAGGGGATTCACAACTTTGTAACTTGTAGGAGAGAGAGAGGCTTAGATGAGATGAAATGAAGGGGATTCAAAATTCTGTAGAGGAAGAGGAAGAATAAGAAGAAGAATAAGAAGCACCAGCAAAAGCGACGAACTGGAGGAGTAGAACAGATGCAACGTTCTTCTTCTTGAGGAGTGGAACAGATGTTCTTCTTGAGCAGTGGAATGGAACAGATGCAAATGTTCTTTTTCTTGAGCAGTGGAATGGAATAGATCCAAATATTCTTCTTCTTGAAGAGTGAAACAGACCATCGTTGGTCTTTTTTTTTCTTTTCAAAATATTAAATTAGTTAATAGTTATAATAATCTAATATAATACTTACTAAAAAAAAAAAAAATTGGGCCCCTCTGAATATTGGGCCCAGGGCGATCGCACTGTTTGCCCCTGCCCAGGGCCGGGCCTGGTTCTGGGGGGGCCTGAACTTGTGCAAGGCCTTCTGGAAGAACTGGAGCTTCTCGTTCTTGGACGGGAAAGGCTCCTCCCCTCTGTCCAGCTTGGATTTCTCCATGTCTTGGCATTCCAGCTATCTGTGCGATGAGAGGATTCTCTTGGTATGGCCATGCTAGCCCTGGTGGGGGTCCAAAAGAGAGTTCTAGTTGTTGAACCACAACATCTGGGTTTGCAATTCTTGCGATTGCAGCCTCACGATCCTTCCTGAACTGACTGTTGACTTGCCATTGCATCATGGCTGTTATGTTGTTTAGAGTATCCTGGCTTCTGTATCTTATTTAACCTTCTGGAACCAAACTTGGAACGTCCATTCCTAGTACTGCCATCGGCTGAGTGCCTAGCATCACTTTCTTCTGACTAAAGTCCTTCCTGGAGAGCTGCCTAATCTCTTTCCATGGCAAAGCGTGGATTCTGGCTAGAACTTCCAATTTTCATATACTAGAAGATTTTTCTAGGATTATGTGTACTAAGTGGTCCCACCCGGCGTGCCAAATTGTTCACCCGTTTTTGATATGATACTGTGAAGGTAGGGTGAAGTTCCCTATTGACTTGAAAACCATTGACTGGTCAACAAGCCAACTCTCTTTTGTGTATGAGCATGTTACTGATTCTGAACAAGCGATTGTGAATTTGGGTAAGGAATATCTCCCAAGTAAGTTCTTTTCCTGCCTCAGGCTGGTGAGGACTTTCACAATTTTTTAAAGTACAAAAACTGGTAGCTCTGGCCAGAATAAATGATAAGAAAGTAAACGATTTAGGCAAAACTGCCTATTACAAAGCTCAGAAAGAGAAAAACCAACTCCAGAAAAGACAAAAGAGCGTTAGACTTCAATTTCTGCCTAGGTAGCTGCTTCTGATCCGGACTGGACTGGGTGTGTTTGTGCTAGATTGGACCATCAACACCTTCAATGCTGGAGTGGGGTTTCTAATCCTTCAATAATGGGTGGTAGATTTTTCACAAATAAGATCTTTTATTTTAAATGCCACAAAAAAGGGGGAAGTTATCTATTCTGGCAGAGAAAAAGCCATCAACAATCAGTTCCTATGGTGGTCTTTTCCCAGCTCTTCCTGAAAGAAAACCAACTCTTCTTCGTTCTCTGTTTATTCCTTATGAAAAACACAGTCTGCCATGATGGTCAGTTTGCTTTTCCTAATGAACAACTCCCTTACTCCCTACTTATCTCTTGAACATGTAGCCTGCTTATCTCTTGGAAATATAACCTGCTTCGGTGCAGAGCTTTTCTGCATATGGAGAGGGGATTTGATCTTCTTTCTTTGGCAAAAAATGGAGAAGTTCTTCGGTAAGACCTGACTTCATTAACTCCCTATCACTTCCTCTGTCTTAGTTGAGAATTTTGACTTTTTAAAGTCAGGAAGTCACGTTTAGCTCTTTGAAAAAACCTTTTTTTTAGTAAGAAAGATCTGCTGACTTGCTCTTGGGGTTGAGGTCAAGTGATGAGAACTTTTCAAAAGCTGGGTCTAATCCAATTTTTAGAGGTTTTTCGACCTGCTTGGCCTTAAGTTACCATTAAATGGCAATCTTTAATTTGTATTTTTAAACCTCTGCCACCTGTCTTTACAAGAAGTATGGGCTTCTAAAGTTAATTGGGCTGATTTCTGGAGATAAGGCCCATACTTCTGCTTTTCTGTTCTGGGCCAGTTTTCAATTGGGCTGGTGTGCAGAGTTTTGGCCCAAACACAAGGTGTGGCTATAAAAAAAATGGCATGGGCTTCTTTAATTTTTGGCTGATAATTAATCTCTTTAAATATGGAGCCTGAAATTGTTTATCTTTGTAGGCCAACAGTTTTGGGCTAGGCATGCAAAATTTAGTCCCAAACACAACGTCAACCAATCTCGGATCCATATGGGTGGCATGTTAACAATTACATGCAAAACTATTTTGGGGATTTATCCTTTGATGATTACTCCTCACAATACACTTACTCTGCACATAGAGATGATGAAGATAGTTAAAATTTTGAACCTCATAGAAACTCTATGTGGTACTAAGTAACTAATGTACCTTACCATGCTATGTATAAAGTGTAAAATATTATAGTAAATCATTATATATAAATGATCATGGTGTGTTTAATTATCTTTCATTAATTACTACATATTTGCGACACTCACAGTGCTTGTCAGCTCGTTGTATAATCAACTTAAATCAGTTAAACTATTGTGAATTTTAGACAACCTGAAAAATTGAGATTATAAAGATTAGTCTAAACACAAATTATACTCGCAAGTGCACAAGGTCAATCATAATATAGCATGGCAAATACGAGGTCATTCCCACGAGGATTGAGTTCAACTTCCAATTAGTCTAACTTAATTTCCTTCACAAAATACTTTAACTACTCTAATTATATAAACAAGAAATTAAACACGTAGCATACTCACGTAAACACAAAATGGGTTTTTGAAAGAATGATTTAATTAACAACGAAATTAAAAGACAAAATAAGTAGAAAGTAACGAAACACAAGGATGAGAAATTCAAATTGATAAAAGCACTAGGACAATGAATTCACCACTAGTAATCCGATCTAGCCTCTTACTCACCTACCTATTTACTAACCATTTGATGTCGCCGCTTAGTTTTCCTTTTTCATGAATTACCTATGGTATTTAGGCTAACTCGTATATTCCTACATGCAATTCGCCTATGGTATTTAGGTCAAATATCAACACATAGAAACTCATTAAGATCAATGAAAACCTCGAACAAGCATGTAAACCCTAGGAGTATGGTATTTACCCTAGACGAATTACAAATCCTAATCACATGAAGCAAGCCTCAAATTAAGTATGGTATTTACTCTAATTTGCATCCGATTACTCAATTAAAAGTCTAGATGGTGATCAAGCATCAAGATAATCAACCAAGTTATTAAGCACAGTGATTAAGAATCCAACATCAAACGGCAATCAATAGATAGGTAAAATAAGAAAACTTGATTATCATACTAGGGCTACATCATGCCCTAGCAAAAGGAAATTAGTTACACATAATCTTAGAATTCGACATAAACAAAAACATAAGGAAGAAACAATAAAACCTAGCCAATTGCGGTACTCTTCCGGCGTCTCCAATTTCTCCTAGTCTTTTCCGTCCTCTCTAAGGAGTTGTTTCTCATGCTTAAATAGGACACCCCACGTCTATTCCTACCCTAGCTGGGCTTTTACAGTAGCCCAACAATAAAGAAAAACCTAATTAAAACATAAATCCAAAATGGGTAAGTACTTGACTCCTCTTCCTACTTGGACTGGGATAACATGTCAGTTACTTTGCTTGCACGTTTGGGGTTGTTCCTCCTCCAAGAAAAATCGGGAAAAATATGTAAATTGTAGATTTTTGTCTTATCTTTCCATCCATATATCGCGCACCTTGAGGAAAAATCAGGAAAGTCTTCAAATGGTCATTCTTCCACAGCAGCACAGTTTTGACGGGATTGCATCTTATGCTGACTTAACTTCAAAGACTGCTCTCATTGGCTACTCCGAAAATTCTAGAAAAATTCCACAATCATCTTCAAGATCTTAGTTTTCATCTCCAATTGGTCTTGTGCTAAAACTCCACCAAAAAGTCGTATTTCCGTTGAAAACAAATTACTTGCTCTGGAAAGCTGAAAATTGAGAAAATAAAGTAATAAGTCCTTTTTAAACCAAATTCTCCTACAAAAACTAAGTATCAAGAGTACATAAATATGTAATTTTATGGACTTATCATAAACCCATTATGCAATGCATTTCCTTCCAATTTTTTGTGATAAACTAATAGATAATTGACTAAATAAACATCCTCCAAAGTTTCAATAAAAATTTCCAAGTTTTTTTTTACAATTTCCGTGGTTTTTATTCAATTATTATCGATATCGATAATATCCCGATATTTCCATCGAAATTTCTGTGTTATTAGACTACCGATATTTTTGATACCATCGATATTTTAGACCTTGATTCATAGTTTCAGTGGTTGGATTTCAATAAAACCTTACCACATTAGTCCTCCCACCATATCATAAACGCAAACTTTAAGTCATTGAATCGGAGTATCCGAGACTCCGATTCACGATCCGCGAATTCCTATACGATCCTAGAAATGCCTAGATCAACATTTATTGAAATGAAGTCAATTCCACAGTCCGAACATATCGAACCTAGATAACACATAATAGGTGTAAATCCGTTCGAGGTTCAAACGACGTCTGAATCGAAATCCGAGCACACGTACGTGTTCAAGACAACACAAGGATCACAACGGAACAGAAAAACGACACTGCTACAGTACCCACGCGCCGGTAGCGCGTGGGTGGCTTAATCAATTCCCATCCACCGGAAACCCATCGAATCAAGCCACAATCCTTAAACCATTCCAATCAGCACATTGAGGGGAGTTCAAAACGCCCACGAGCCGGCCAAGAACCGGCCGACAACTGGCCGGAATTTCAACTCAAAAGTCGGCCAAAATCTGAGTTTTAGATCAAGTGTCCTAGGGTATAAATCGAAGGCTAAGCACCCTACAGATAGTTAGAGCATGCATAGAGGGTTTGAAAACACACCTGGTTCGACGGAGAAGCTCGCCGGAAACGCCATGGCGAAGCCTGAGAAAAACCAGTCGTCACCGCTTGCTGGATTCGAGTTTTTCAACCGGGAAAACTGGTGGGGCTTGATGGCGAGGTCGAGCCGGTTCGAACGGGAACGTTCTTGTCGCCGGAGAGACAAAGAGACAAAGAGAGAGAGAGAGAGAGAGAGAGAGAGAGAGAGAGAGAAAAAAGAAAAGAAAATCTGATTTTAAAAAATCGATTTTGAAAAATTACAATTGTGCCCCTACAAATTTTTTATCGTATCTTTCTCAATACAACTTGGATTCGAGCCCACTACGTGTGAATTGAAATTTCCAAATTCCTTCCCGATCAAAAAGTCAACGTTTATACTAATAAAATATTACGGGAGCCATGTGATGGGAATGGATAGAACTGCACATCAAACTCTGCTCTGAAAACCGGCCATGTGATGGTCGACGGATCCTGATATTGTCTCATGAACGACTCCCACCAATGTCTAGCATTCCTGGCCAGAAAGAAAGTCGCCAAGGTCACTCTGCGATCCTATGGGATAGCCATCACCTCCATAATCCACTCCATCCTCACTATCCACTCCTCGGCTACAGCTGGGTCACCATCACCGTCAAAATCGGTGGCTCCTATCCTCTTAACCTGATCTACATAGCTCAGAGAAGGATCTCTGGATTGCCCAGTCCTGGATAGGGCCTGGGTCAACAACTCCAAAGTCTGGGGTAAAACACCTAATTTGGAACCACTTTTGTTCTTGGACTAGGGCCAAAAAGTGGCCGAAAGTGGCTGAAAACGCGATCCCAAAATCGGCAGAACTTTAACTCGAAAATCAACCCACCTAGGCTAGAAATTTCTCAAATCCTACCCAACCATCAGCTAGAGCATGGAAAATTGCTAGAAATCCATACCTCACTCGTTAAGATTGGTGGCCGGAGGAGAGAGAAACCGGCGGTGGAAAATTGACAAAAAAAGGGGCCCGAAACTGGGCTTTTTCGGACAGTTCATGCCAGCGGTTGGCGGGGAGAAGGGCAGGGCTAGGCTGGGAGGTTGACGCCGATCGGATCCTGCGGGACGAGAAAAAGAGCAGGGGGTTTCGCACGAGGAAGAAGGGAGAGTGAGGAGAAAGAAAGGGAGATAGGTTCTTTATAATAAAAAATCTGACTTGGCAATTTACTATTTTGCCCCTCAACGGATTTTGCTCGTATTTCCTTCGTTATAACCCCGATTCGAACCCACTATGTGTCTACAGACTTGTTTCGTCGCACCCTACGCAACGGTATAAGCGGAATTCCTAAATTCCTTCCTGGTCAAAAAGTTAACTTAAAACCAAATAAAATATTCTATGGGTAAAATTGTCTTTTCCTCTAATAAATTATTAATTAAATATTAATTAACGTTTGGGTTATTACAGTAGTCCTTAAGAGAGCAATAAAATCCAGTCAACTAATTTCAAGTAAGCCTATGCCTATTCATATTTTCACATTCTAATTTCCATTTATTCCTATGCCTTAATTGAATTTTATTTTATAAATCATAAGCTTTTCAAGATTTAACATGATTTAAAAATGAATGAGCTTAACTAAAATCATTGAAAAGCTTATGATTTATAAAATAAAATTCAAATTAAGGCATAGGAATAAATGGAAATTAGAATGTGAAAATATGAATAGGCATAGGCTTACTTGATTTTATTGCTCTCTTAAGGACTACATTGAACTTCTCAGTAAGGATGACTGAGAGAATTCTTGAAACTGAGGAAAATAAAAGACAAGATGTTGTATTTGACTAGACATGCTTGTCACAAGTGTCTTGTTACAATACCATGTACCTTCATTTAAATCCTAAAGCCATGACCTTTTTGGTAATATTTTTGAAAATTGTTTTTAGAGAACATTTTCAAAAAATGAAAATGAGAAACAAACCTTAACATTCCCTTGCGAAAAGAAAAGAAAAAAAAATTCATATGTCATCTTATAATCTTTAGTTTAAATAAAATTACATAATATATCATGATTTAACAAAATAGACTAAGTGCAACAGAAAGGGAGAAAAATGTAAGAAATATCCATTAAAAAAAACAATAAAATAATAAAGTTAAAAAAACCTCATCCATACACTTGCGCGACGAAATACGTTGTCGCAAAAGAACAAGTTGCGCGACAATGCACATTCTCGTCGCGCAAGAAAAACGTGGGTTATTTCATTTGGCGCCAAATACTTGCGCGACGACTTCTGTTCTCGTCGCATAAAGTTTTAATTCGTCGATGATATCTTGCGCGACAAATATGGTTTCGTCGCACAAGAAGCCATTGAGCGACACAATGTCTGGTTCGTCGTGTAAAGTGTTAGTATTTATATATTATATAAAGTGTTAGTATTTCTTAATTGTTAGTGAATATATAGTTTCAACGATCCAACCGTCAAACTTGTTTGTTTATACTTCGACATCCTATACCCCAAAAATCGCAAAAAACAAACATTCAGAGATCTAGTAACGGGACAAAACTTTTCGACGGTTATAAATGAAAAATCACGATTTAACGGTTATTTTAACTCCGATTTTGATGATTTTTTTACAGCTACACTCCTTGATCCTATATGAATACAATGATTGAATTTGATCTTCAATTTAAATTTTTTTACAGCTACACTCCTTGATTTTATTTCTCTCTTAAGGACTACATTGAACTTCTCAGTAAGGATGGTTGAGCGAATTCTTGAAACTAAGGAAATATTTTTGAAAATTGGTTTTAGAGAACATTTTCAAAAAATGAAAATGAGAAACAAACCTTAACATTCCCCTAGCAAAATAAAAGAAAAAAAAAATCATATCTAATCTTATAATCTTTACTTTAAATATGAAATTACATAATATGTCATGGTTTAACTAAATAGACTAAGTTCAAGTGGTAAAGCACAAAACAACATTAACTTACAAGGGTCCAACTCAGAAATGAAATTTATGGAATATTCATTTGGTTTTCCATGTTTTATATTGTTGCCTTTTTATAACTAAATTTCATCATAAATTATTTCTATTATTTCACAATACTTGCAGATTTTTAAATATGATTCATCAGTAATTTTTATAATTATTCCTTAAAATAAAAAATATCTTTGTGCGACGCCAAGGGCTCCTGCGTCACACAAAGATCTTGCGAGATGAATAATTCGTCGCGCAAGGTAGCCTTCGTCGCTCAATGTTATAATTTTCGAGGGTTTAGGGTTTGTACGACGCGAATAGAGAGATTACGTCGCGCAAGTTGGCGAAAATTATGGCGGCATTTTGCCAAAATTTTGGCTAAATTATTACCTTGCGCGACGGTAATGAGGTTTTACGTCTCGCAATATGACATTGAGCGACGGTTTACTTTTGTCATCGCGCAAGTTAATGAGGTTTTACATCGCGCAATCTGACCTTGCGCGACGGTTTACTTTCGTCGTCGCGCAAGTTCGCAAAATTTTTCTAAAAAAAACACGCGACTTACAGACCCTGCCTCTTCCTCTCTCTCCTTCGAACCCTCCCCCTCCCGATACTCCCTCCTTCCATAACCACCACATCCAGCCACCTCAGACCCTCTCCCCTGGCCCTTCTCATCCCTCCCCCAAACGACGGCCCCTCTGTCTCTCTCTCTTGCCATCACCGGAGACTATGGCCCTTGAGCTTCGCACCTGCGTGCTGGTCTCGTTCTCTCCGGGTCTCCCTCGAAACCCCCTCTGGTAAAATTCCCAACTCTAGCCCCAATTGAATTAAATTTCAACTATACAGAAATTATAGATTCTAAAATTTAGCCCTCTCTGGTAATATTGGACATTTGTTTTGAAATTTTTGGTGATTGTTATGTTTTGTTTAGGGTTTTTGTGATTGTTAATTTGAATGGGATTTGGTTCTGCTTTGGTATCAGATTCTAAAATTTAGAATGGGATTTGGGTTTCTGCTTTGGTAACAGTTTGGGTTTAGGTTTCTGCTTTAGGGTTTTTGTGATTGTTAATGTTTTTGAGATTGATTCTGGTTGGTTTCAAATGGGATTTGGGTTTTTGCGTTGATACCTGTTTGGTTATTGAGAAAGCTTGAGAAAGTTGGGGTGGCGTTCATACCTTTTTGCGTTGATAATTCTAATCATGTTTTTTGAGATTGATTCTGGTTAATTACTGACAAAACAGAGTCTGTTTCCAATAATTTGAATTATAGTTTGCTTTGTGTTATATAACTAAGGGAAAATTGTAGAGAGAATTGGAAAGTAGAGGAAGACAATAGAAATTGTTCAATCAACTTGTATTTCTCATCTTGATAAGACCTCTTATTTATAGGCTTACAATGGTAAGAAGACATTAACAACTCATAAGTTACAAGCCCATAATTATGGTATTTAGTGTATAGGTTACATAGAATTAGAAAGGGTGAATCCTAAGAGGTATGGTGGTCATCCACCAACTCATGCATTTACAACACTCCCCCTTGGATGTCCACCATACAATTGACATAGTTGCCTCATCAAAAACCTTACTAGGAAAACCCAGTGGGACAAAACCTAAGCAAAGGGAAAAAGAGTGCAACATTCTTCTAGATCATTGATATGGTGTTGGACGTGCTTATGCTGCCTCATGAAAACCTTGATAGGAAAAACCCAGTGGGACAAAACCTAGTCCAAGGGAAAAGAGTACAGCGCACATATGTCTTATATGTAGAAAATTGTTGAATCCTCCCCCTAATGAATTACTCCCCCTGATGATGACAAACTTGAATTATTTGAAGAGACAACACAAATGATATTGATATCTCATTTTCCTCCGACAAAGCAAGCTTTGGTAATGCTTTGTATAAAAACTTCTTCAATATCATCACTGGAGGATGTATGTGTGTCATTCCTTTGAATCCCTGTTGAGGTTAGAGTAATACCAAAAATATTTAGACTATTTTCACAAATCCTTTCACATTAATAATTCTTAAAATAACATCATATTCTATAATATCATAGTAATATAAGCAAACTCATATGTTACTGTTACGAGGACAAGAGTATAAAATTGCCTGATGTAATAAGCTATTCATATAAATTTTTGTATACTTTGCTAGCATGTCATAGGCTCTTCAAGAGACCTAAATATTATGATAACTTCTTTAAAAATCTGAATACGTTGCAACGATATTGAACTTCATCTTGAACTCATAATTCAATCAAAGTACTCACTGAGGCAATTAGATCACTTTCATTTCATGAAAATTGAGTATAGACATTGAGCTTCAGGCTCCTTAACTTCTTAGAGATTTTCTTTCAATAATTTATATAATGTATGACATTTTACATCTCTCAGAATTTATTCCTATGTATTCTTCAAAAGATCGCTTCTGGCGATATGCTTAACTTCATAATCTTTTTAGATTTTCCATCTCAAATTCCTTTATCAAATCAGGAGAAGCCTTTGTAAACTCTTCAAGAGTTCTAACAAAATTCTTCATATATATACTTCAATGATGGTAAACTCATTTCCAAATTATTTATATATCCTTTTTGTAATAGATATTCATTGAGACGATTATACCATATTCTTCCACAATACTTTAATCCACACAATGATCATTACAAGCCATCATATTTTAAATCATTTGCTTCAGGCATTCTGAATCCTTCAGGAATTTTTATACACATGAATTTTTCATAAATATGCATAACATAGCTGCATATGTTTACCATCATAATCCCATATCTTTACTGGGAAACGTTGTGCCATATCATCAAGTGATTTATTTCACTTCATCTCAAACACCAATTTGGAACATATACATTTTTATATCCTTTTGGTGTTTTAACTATAGGTTCAATCAATGCACTTTTTTCCGGAAATATTCAATTTTACTGGACTGCCTCTTCCAGTTGGCCAATCTTTATTTACATTTGTCGACAATTATAACAATCGGTGCAATATCATCATGTATAGCCCTTGATAACTTTAGTATGTACTATAAACCAATATATCATCAATTCATGATCCCACGATTCTCATGTGCATGCGCATGCATAATTTATAAGCATCTCATTGCTTTCATTATTTCTGGTACCAGTGCCACTTCAGAGGCTTTCATTGTCACTTCATGGACAAATATCTCTTCTAAGATGTATAATTTATAGAATGTGGATCATAACCTCTTCTAGAGTGTTATTTTGAGTAGGGCTTAAACTTTGCAATTAATCTCCTCTTCTGAGGAATTAAGTCTTTGGAACCTATAGATCTATCATGCTTCAGGCATCCAACAGCTTTTATGGGGAGTTCAATTTTTGCAATCTATAAATCTGTCATGCTTCAGGCATGCAACAAATTGGTTATTAGTAGTCACTAACTTTGTGTCTGTATTTGCTTATGGTCATTTGACTTACAATCCTTTTTGTGTTTGAATATGCTTCTGGCATTTATCTTTTATACCAATTCGTTTGATGAGACAATAATAAATATATTTCATAATCATTCACATCGTTCTTTGTTCTTTCAGGAACAACCAAATCTCCCCCTAACGACGGGAATTTTGGTCTCATCAAAATAATACCAAGAATATCATAAGTATTGTCCTTCGGAGACCTTATTTCATGTCATAAGCATTGTCCTTCAAGAACCTTAATGCATTCGGCGTGCATCATATTAATATTGACATGTTAATGGGTTGTCCTTCTGGGACTTTAATCTATCCATTGTATTATCAATGTATTCAACTTGCAATCTTCAGAATTTGCATTGTATTTAATCATTTAGAAATAGATACATATTAGGATGATTCAAGCCTTTCCTCTAGAATGGTCTTTTGTATATAATCCAAGTCATTCTTCTAGAATGATATTTTGTACATAATCCAAGTCGTTCTTCTAGAACACTCTTTTGTACATAAAACATGTCGTTCTTATGGAACGATTTCTTGCATGCCATTCTTCCGGAATGGTCTTATCTTCTCATTTTGTGCTTTGAACTACAGGTTCAAATTAAATATAAAAATAATTAAAATTAAGAACCAAGGAACTTGAAAGTTCCAATTAGAATTTGGTTACAATATTTTGATTCCATTATGGAAAACATGATAAAGATAAAAGAAACAACGTTTGATTCTTAACTTCAGGTTCAATTAACATCTTATATATGTTATACCAGAACTGCAGGTTCTTGACATGATATGAACTACAGGTTCATATTAATATTAATCTCAATAAAAATGATGAACTTTGGACATATATTAACATATATCTGGAACTGCAGGTTCGAGTACATATATCAAATTTAAAAAGAATATTTGGTTTTGAACTTCATGTCCAAATTTGTATCAATATGATATTTTCAAGGTAATAAAATAAAATGATAATAATATATAAAAATATATAGAAAATATGAAATCCAAACAATGTCGAAACTTCAAGTTCTTAACATGATGTATATTTTTCAACCCATATTCATAATACATATGCACTTGTTGAAATATCAATTTAAAGGTTGACACAATTAGAACTTCAGGTTCTAGAATTTACCTATTTTAATGCACATGTGGCCGAAACTTATAGTTTGGATTAGACTTAATAAGAACTTCGAGTCCTAAGATATTTGAACTTCGGGTCATATGAAGATCTTCACGTCCTTAAATATAAATTATTGAAATGAAAACAAATAACTGAATATAACAATAAAATAAAATAAATTGTTGGAACTTCTGGTTCCAAGTTAGGGAAAAATCAAAGAAGTCCTAGTCTTGATTTACTTTCTGAGAATTGCAGAACTCCAAGTCCTTATATAGATATTATGTGGATTGAGAACTAAGAGACTTCAAGTCTTTATTTAATTATATAAGAATAATTTAGGGACTTCAGGTCCTTGCATAAAATAAAAATGAAACCAAAGAAAAGAACCAAGTAAAAGTAAAATACAACAAACAAAAAAATTATTACAATAAAATAAATTGTTGAAACTTCTGGTTCCAATGAAAAAAGAATCAAAGAGCTTCAGGTCTTCATTTGTGTTTTAAGAATTGGGGAACTTCAAGTCCACAAATATTTATATTATAAGGATTGCCTTTTAAGATGGTCCTTACAAATAAAATATTGACAAAAATAAAATATAACAACCAAAGTAAGACAATAATTAAATTGCCGTAAAATAAATAGTTGAAACTTCTGGTTTCAATAAAAGTGATTGAAGAACTTCTAGTCTTTTATGCCTTTTGAGAAAAATAAGGAACTTCAGGTCCACAAATAGTTATTTTACAAGTATTGATATGGGAGATCTTTTGGTCCCAATTAATTGAAAATGAATTTAGGAATATGTAAACCTTAATTGACTATAAATATAATATAGTATACACCAATAATTTCCTCATATCACTTAGAACTTTTGGTTCTATAATTATCACATTTGTTCAATATTTAAACATCAGGTTTAAATTATTATGATATGGACTTCGGGTTCCAATATCTGAATTAACGAAATCCCTTTTTCATTCAGGTACATGGTGCTAAAGTTGTTCACAATAAATTGAACACATTACTGTACAGTGGGATTTACAGCTCAAACGAGACTACACAACTTATGAGTGTCTTCAAATTTATAAACCATAACAATGAGAGAATCAACTAATATTTGGTATTGATCAACGTGGTTCACGTTAACATTTAATCACCTTTTCACTTTGTAACCCATAAAATTATATATGTACATACACATATATAAAATGATTTTCTTGCCTTTTTAGATGTATAGAAATTGTAGCTTTTGGCTCATTCCTTTACATGTATAGAATTTAGGATCTTCAAGTCCTTCATTAAATATATTGAGGATCAAGATCTTCGGGTCTTAATTCCCCCCCTTTTTTTTTCAACTCCATCATAATACACATAGAGTGTAACCTATATTATCTTTTCGTTTCGTATAAATGGGCATTGATTGCTTCTGGCAATTATGATTTCAGTTATATATATAAAATAACCGTAAGTATATATCACTATTATATTACTATTGTAAAACGAAATTACCTAATAACCCAACATAAATAAAATAAAATAAAATAAAATGAGTAAAGTGGTATAAATGAGGAATAAAATAAATAAATTAAAGACTATGAAATTCCAAGATAATATAATATTAATATGGATTCAATATGTAGATAAAACTACAAGTTTAAGAATTCAATTTCCAACCAATTCAGGTTCATATAGTCACAAATAAGTAATGAACTTCAGGTTCATATATAGTATTAAGATCCATGAAAAACTATGAACTTCAGGTTCATATCAACATATATTCGAAACTTCAAGTTCGAATACGTAGATCTAAATAAATTGAATTAATAGTTGTGCTTTGAACTTCATACTCAAATCGATGTATATGCATTCGAAACTTCTGGTTCAAGTTCTTGACATATGTAGACCTTATGGAATTCTGATTTTGATTAATACTAAATCAAGGAGTTTCATGTCCTTATGTGCTCTTTAAATTCACGAAACATCACAACCTCAATTATTTGGAATCAAAGAACTTCAGGTTTTGATTCAATCAAAAGGACTCTATGTTCTAATCAAGTTATATGATGAGGATCGAGGAACTTCGCGCCCTAATCTTTTGTATAATACAAACTCATTATAATAATTAAGATCATACTTAAGATCAAATAAACAAACAAAAAAAAAACATGGCATTATATTCATGTGTAATAAGAGTAAGGATTTTTTTTCTTAAACGAGCATGATGAAGTCTGATGGTGAGTACAAAGAAACTCTATACCATGTGATGACTCTAGCTCATATAAAAAGAAAGAAAATTCAGAGAAAGAAAACATACCAAGAGCAATGTCGTGCTGATAACGTGTTATATAACTAAGGAAAAATTGTAGAGAGAATTGGAAAGTAGAGGAAGACAATAGAAATTGTTCAATCAACTTGTATTTCTCATCTTGATAAGACCTCTTATTTATAGGCTTACAATGGTAAGAAGACATTAACAACTCATAAGTTACAAGCCCATAACTATGGTATTTAGTGTATAGGTTACATAGAATTAGAAAGGGTGAATGCTAAGAGGTATGGTGGTCATCCACCAACTCATGCATTTACAACACTTTGTTCTTTTTTCCTTATTTTATTTAAAAACCGAAACTTATTTTTATTAGAATAAGTACAATCCCTAACAACCACTCTAGTTTATGAGAATGTGATAAGTTGGAAATTTAATTTTGAATCATTTGGGCCATCCTAATGCTTAGGCTTTGTAATGTTGTTTTCTCAATGAATTATATATGAATGATAATTTATCATTTTATTTGTATGGGATGAGGATTGATGTTTTATTTTAATTTTTTGCCAAGGAGGTTTTATTTTGGTTAATTAGTGTTAATTAGAATAAATTCAGGGTTTTTTAATATAAAAACATTTATGGGTCTATTTTGTATAGAAATTTTTTAAATGTTGATATATAACATAATGGTTAATTAGTTATAATATGTATGCCGAAAGCTTCAAATTAACATAGTGTTTAATTTAAAGTCTATTCCTAGCATATTAGAGTAACTATGTTTTTAACTTTGGATGCTTGTTCCTAGGGCAAGATGCCAAACCTAATTAGAAGTCGGACCTCGATGACGACTGCCCTGAGTTCGCCTCCCCCGGCTACGACGCCATCTGCCACAGCTCCAGCACAGATGGACCACATGCCGGTTGGTCCCGAGGTCTCCTATGCGCCGGCGTCATTAGAGTCATCAGTGGCGCAACTTGTTAGCGCCCGGCGGCGTCACCGCCACCCAGCTCGACCGACACAACCTCGGCATCCGCTACTGGTGCGTCGGAGCCACAACCAGGTAAAGATTTCATTGAACTCCAGCTTTTTCAGACCAAGATTTTAATAGGATTTGTTATTTAACGTTAATTTTATATTTCTTTGCAGCCAAGAAGAACACCCGGGGACCTTGTCGCCAGTTGAAGATGGCGAAGGTCACCCGAGTGACCAACAGTAATATCAACATCGGATACGACAAGCAACATCGGGCTACACCCACAACATTGGTCACGTCGTTCGAACCCATTGCCCGATGAAATGGAAGTCTTGGAAGGTCATGCCTAACGAGATGAGGATGGAGGTGCACGAACAGTTGTCGGTATGTATCCTACTTTTTAACTGTTTTCCCTTCAAATTTTATATATTTCTAATACTTAATGTATGTAATGAATTTATTGCAGACGAACTACAACTTAGAGAACCTCGACGACGAGTTGTTGGCGTACGTCAACAGACTCTTTGCTGAGAGGTACAAGCAGTGAAAGAGCGGCCTGCACCACCATTTTCAGGCATATGATGATCCACATGTCGCTCTTCAGGAGGGTTGCCCGAAGGAGCTTGAAGGGAGGGAGGATAGTTGGGTGTGGCTCTGCGGTCATTTTCAGGAGGCCGATTATGTGGTATTTTTTTAATATCAAGTTGAAAATTATTACACGTTTACTAATGTTTATTTAATTTTTTATATTTCATTTGAATTTCAACTAATACGTTTTATTTTTTGTATAACAGAAGAATGCCAAAGCAAATAAGGGCAATAGGGACAAGAAGACTCTTCTCCATCATTCAGGTTCCAGGCCCTTCTCATATAGGATAGAGGCGCGGCGACGGGTAATAATAAAGTCATTTTTATTTAATTTTTAATATATCATTAATATTAATTTATTTTTTTTGTACTAACATTTTTCTTCTCTTGTTCAATTTAGGGGGGGTCCAATTTCCCGGAGATCGACATCTTTGGCGACGTTTATGTTCAACCTGGGAATGAGTTGGCCGAGTCCCTTTATGTAAGTATTCTTTAATTTTAATTATTATCTTACGAATTCAAGTTTCATGGTTATTATATAAATGTTTTAATTAATATTTTATGTTATGTTAAACAGACGGCGATGATGGAGAAGAGCCAGTTGGTTCTTCAGGAGTCCGCCTCCCAGCTTCCTCCCGATATGCCGCTCGAGTCCGTGGATCCTCCACAGAATGCAGGGTTTCAGATCCTGACGGAAACCTTAGATCAGACTCTCGGGAGGCAGCCAGGGACATATTATCAAGGGATGGGGAATGCCCGGCGGTGGGAACCTAGACCCCGTTCATCGTCGCAGTCAAACAGTCAGGTGACTACTTTGATAGCAGAGGTGGCCGAGCTTAAGGGTCAGATGTCACAGCTTCTAGAGTCCCTCGCTCCGTCCGGCATTCCAATCCCACATTTTGGTCCCTCATCGACTTCTGAGCCCCTCCAACCCGAGCATGGCCACCACACCTCTGCCCCTGTTGACAATATCCAGACCTACGAGCCGTATTTGCCAGATGACCAAGTAGATTTTGGAACATTGTTTGATTGGTTTTTTACTTTCTTAATTACATTTTAAACATTTCTCTTGTACTATACATTTATATTATTTTATAAATAAAAAATTTTCTCTTCATTACATTTTTTTATTACAATTTCATTTTATTACCAAAAAAAAAAAACATAAAATTTAATTTAATTAAAATATATTTTATTTTTACGCGACAAAACTCCTTTCGTCTCGCCAACTCACGTTTCTACAAAATAGAAAATCGTAAAACTAAATTTTAAAACAATATATTTTTTGTTTGCGCGACAAAAGTCTTCGTTTTGCGAAAAAGAAAAAGCGACTAAGACAATTTCGTCGCGCAAATGTTTGCAACACGAACAGTTCTCTCGTCCCTACATATCTGCGCGACGAATATAAACCGTCGCGCTATGTACTCGCGATGAATGAGCTGTCGTCGTGCATCTAAACTTTTGGTGCAACGAAGCTTAACCGTTGCTCAGTTTTGCGCGACCAATTAAGAAACTTGGTTGCAACATTGCATAATTTTAGTGGTTGGATTTGAATAAAAACTTACCACACGAGTCCAACCAAAATATTATGATGTTGCCCAAGTTTTGGGCCCGATCCAAAATCAATTGGTCAAAGAAATTGGGCACTTCAAGTTCATACAAAGTTCGTGCGAAGTTCGTACCTGATCGGTTCATAATTGTATATCATTTTGTACCCTTCTAGCTTATGATTTGGTTATGTTTTTGAGTTAAACTTGTGCTTTTAATCCTTTTTGTGTTTATCTTTCAGCTTTAGGTAACAATGATGGCTTTGGATAGGAAATGATGCAATCCATGCATGTTAAAGCCTGATTTGGATAAAGGGAAGAAGTGCTTAAAGACAAACTCATTTTGGCTACAGCCCCCTGCCAGTCCAGTTTCGTAGGTCATATTGCAAGCTTTGTTTCAGCAACCTACATAGCTCGTATGAGGCAACATTCTTCATGAAAGTTGTTTCAATGGGTGTATACTATAACATATCCAAAATTCAACCCCATTGGATAAATATGGAGTCTGTTACCTAGCAAACACAGAGCCATGCTCAGGATGGATTTTATCAGCGCGCAAAGTGAGTTAGCAATTTGTTTTGGCCTTAACTTCCTCCTCCGACCTTGGATTGGCCCAAATGATATATGGCTGGAAAGAAGACATTCTGAACTTCAAGTTTGAGTGCTTAAAGTCTTAATTTGCTTAAGTGAAGCCCAATATGTAAGCCCTTGAAGTTGCTGGTCATGCTGACCTCAGGATGAGCTATTGTTTCTGGTTGGAAGCTTGGTCATGGTGAGCTAGGCATGAGCTATTGTAGCTGGTTGGAAGCTTGGTCATGGTGACATGAAGATGAGCTAGGGCTGCTGGTGGGATTTATTGGTGAAGTGCATCAACCAATTCAGATTTTCTAATACAAGTGCATCAACCAATTCATATTTTCTAATACAAGTGTTGTATGCATTAGCCATATCAAATTCAGATTTTCACTTCCCCTAGGACTATAAATAGAGAAGTTCTCTAAGCTTGTAAACACACCCCAAGGGGGGGAGCTCTCAAACACTTCTCTAGAGCTCCCTTCCCTTCTCTCCCTCAAATTCTCTTAGTTTCATTTTCTAGTTTTCAATTGTTGTAATGAAATATTTGTGCTGAAATTCTGCTTAAGTATTTCTTAGTTCTACTTTACTTTTCCTTATGTACATTCTTTCTTTAGTTTCAAGTTGAATTAGTTTCCAAGTTTCAATTATGGTTTTTGTTCTTATTCATTATGCTTATAAGTTAATATGCTTGTTTGAATGATTGATCACCATTTAGGCTTGCATGTTAGCTATCTTGGTTTGAATTAAGAGTATACACCATGCTTTAATTCGAATTGAACTATGAATAGGAAGAGTATGTATGGACATTCGACAACAGGGATTAGATACATGCTTGGTTGTTTAAATTGTTCTTCTATGCTTAATGGGTTCCTAATGCTTAATTTTAGGTTAGACAACAAATGATCAAATTAGGGAATTAGGAACACAAGGTTATGACCAAACACCATGGCTTAATCATACATTAGCTAGAATCAATCCGTTAATCTAAATTGAACTTGGGAACTTATCTGCTTGAGTTAGTTATTTCTTTCCTCCTTGTTTTATTTATTTCCTTTTGTTTTCATTTATGTTTTGTGTAGGGAAATGAATTGGATCATTCAATCACCAATCCTCGTGGGATTGACCTCGCACTTACATATGCTATATGTTGTGTAGATACAGCTGCACCAAAATGGATTCAGTTGCATCCTCAACTTGTGATACTCGCAAGTGCACGAGCCGTTCGGTAGTATAGCGTATGTAAGTGCGAGGTCGATCCCACGAGGATTGGTGATTGAATGATCCAATTTAGTTTCCCTACACAAAATAGAAACAAAAACAAAGAACATAAACACAAGGAAGAAAGAAAATAACTAACTCAAGTAGATAAGTTCCCAAGTTCAATTAGATTAACGGATTGATTCTAGCTAATGTATGATTAAGCCATGGTGTGTGGTCATAACCTTGTGTTCCTAATTCCCTAATTTGATCATTTGTTGTCTAACCTAAAATTAAGCATTAGGAACCCATTAAGCATAGAAGAACAATTTAAACAACCAAGCATGTATCTAATCCCTGTTGTCGAATGTCCATACATACTCTTCCTATTCATAGTTCAATTCGAATTAAAGCATGGTGTATACTCTTAATTCAAACCAAGATAGCTAACATGCAAGCCTTAATGGTGATCAATCATTCAAACTAGCATATTAACTTATAAGCATAATGAATAAGAACATGAACCATAATTGAAACTTGGAAACTAATCAAACTTGAGACTAAAGAAAAGAATTTACATAATGAAAAGTAAAGTGGAACTAAGAAAAACTTAAGGAAAATTTCAACACAAAAGATTTCATTACAACAATTGAAAACTAGAAAGAGAAACTAAGAGAATTTGAGGGAGAGAAGGGAAGGGAGCTCTAGAGAAGTGTTTGAGAGCTCCCCCCCTTGGGGTGTGTTTACAAGCTTGGGAAACCTCACTATATATAGGCCTAAGGAAGCTGAAAATCTGAATTAAGTATGGCTAATGCATACAACACTTGTTTTATAAAATCTGAAATGGTTGATGCACTTCACTAATGCATACAACACTTCCATTATAAAATCTGAAATGGTTGATGCACTTCACTAATAAATCCCACCAGCAGCCCTAGCTCATCTTCATGTCACCATGACCAAGCTTCCAACCAGAAATAATAGCTCATCCTGAGGTCAGCATGACCAGCAACTTCAAGGGCTTACGAATTGGGCTTCCCTTAAGCAAATTAAGACTTTAAGCACTCAAACTTGAAGTTCAGAATGTCTTCTTTCCAGCCATATATCATTTGGGCCAATCCAAGGTCGGAGGAGGAAGTTAAGGCCAAAACAAATTGCTAACTCATTTTGCGCGCTGATAAAATCCATCCTGAGCATGGCTCTGTGTTTGCTAGGTAACAGACTCCATATTTATCCAATGGGGCTGAATTTTGGATATGTTATATTACACACCCATTGGAACAACTTTCATGAAGAATGTGGCCTCATCCGAGCTATTTAGGTTGCTGAAACAAAGCTTGCAATATGACCTACGAAACTGGGCTGGCAGGGGACTGTAGCCAAAATTGAGTTTGTCTTTAAGCTCTTCATCCATTCATCCAAATTAGGCCCTAACATGCATGGATTGCATCATTTACTATCCAAAGCCCTCATTATTACCTAAAGCTCAATGAACTGAAAGATAAACACAAAAAGGATTAAAAGCACAAGTTTAACTCAAAAACATAACCAAATCATAAGCTAGAAGGGTACAAAATGATATGTAAATATGCACCGATCAAATACCCCCAAACCTAGATTTTGCTAGTCCTCGAGCAAAACAAAAGGAAAACAAAGATAAAAACAAACAAGAAGTTAACTAGACCACTTTCGTAGGTAACTCGATTGCATTGAGCATATGCAACAAGCCTTTAAACCTCTAGGCATCCCTAGTAGGAGGAGTTGTGTCTCCTGAGGGTTTAACAGATACGATACCCACAAACGTTTTACTGACTCTGTAAAACAAGGTAATTAGAAAACTTAAAAGATTGTTAGTCCTTAATCAAAATAAAAAACAAAAACAAAAAAAATAATTACATTAACAAAAACAAAACAAAACAAAACAAAACAAAAAAAATTACAAAAATAAAAAGAACTCAAAACAATCTTTCCGAACATTTTTTGAAGAGAAATGACTCATGCACATGACTCAAAAGTTTTAACAATAAAAGCTCAATTTTAAACATTATTCACAAAGCGGCAAAGTTCAAAACATAATATGCTCAAAGTGTGGTAGTGTGATAGCCAAATGCAACAAATTCCCCAATCTTAGTTTTCACACAATTTCAAAAATCATACAAAGCACAAGTTCAACTTCAAATCTCACCAAAGTTGTCCTCTCACAAATGAATCACTCGGAAGAGGGCTATAATGCAACACTCAGTTATAAACATGAGATTAGAGTTAAACCATAAAGATTTAACTCGAAATAGAAAGATGAAGAACTTGCATTAATATGATCTCAAGAAGGATGCCAAACACTTAAAAGTAGAAAAATGAATGCAATTCAACCACATGACATTTAAGATCAATTTAGGTCTTTAACATAGGTTGTAATGGGGCCAAGGGTGTAAGGTGAGTAAGAAATGAAAGGTATGGATAAAACAAAGTCCAAGGAACTCAAAATATAAGAGCATAAAACAATTGTTTACAAGACTTCGAATCATCACAATGAGAATTTATTTTTCTTTTACATGATCAAAACTCCTTATACCTTCATTTACATTGATTCACTCCTTTCCTGAACAACCACCAATTTATTTTGAAGGCCCAAAAATGAAACCCAAAAATGAAATTTCATTCAACCACCACTTAATTACAACTTTTCTCTTTTCTTTCACCAATTGTGTGATTTTTTTTTTTTTTTTTCGAAATGTAACACCCATTCCCACACTTAGTATGAAAAACATATCCGAATTAGAGCTCATGAATTCCTTAGAAAGGTAAATATTTGTTTTTCAGGCTAAGGCGAGGAAATATAATTGGTTAAATGAAAGAAAAGGTTTACATGTAGGCTCAAAATGGTAAACAATGGAAAATCATGCTTAAGCATGCATAAGGTTAGCTTGAAAGGCACAAACGATCCAAAGAGGGCCTTAATATCACTTCTTAAATGTCATGAAATCAAATTGCATAAGAATGAATGACTTTTAAGTGTTCAACCAAATCAATGAATAATGAGATCAAACAACAACTTTGATGACAAGAAAATAAGAGTATGTGTATAACACTCATGAAATGAAGCACAAGGCTCAAAAGCTCACATTTATGGTTATATAAGTCTAATTTATGCTTGATACAATTCTTTGGGTCATGCAAATCCTTTAATTGGAGAATTATGAAACAAATGGCAAGTGCAAAGAAGGTTTCGAACATATCATGCTAGAACGATGCCAAATTAATTATATATTTATTTTTTTTACAATAAAAATTTACAAGGAAAAAATAATAATAATAATAATAAATAAATAAAATTCAATTTTCATTTAAGTCATGCAAACATTTATCACAATCTCATCAAATGTGTTCGGAAAGTGAATATAATAAAAATAAAAATAAAATAAAAATAAAAATAAAAATAAAAGCAAGACTTAAACAAAATAAAGTAAAAATAAAAACAAGCAAATAAAAAAAAAATTAAATTAAATTAAGGAAAAACCAATTTTACATGCTAAACTCCAATACCCCCAAACCTAGAAATGAACATTGTCCTCAATGTTTAAAAATTAGGAACAAGCAATGTCATAACAAGAAATGAAAGGTACTAAAGTAAATATAAACCACAAATAAAAAAAACAAAAACAAAACAAATAAAATAAAATAATTACAAAAATAAAAATTACAAAACAAACAAACAAATAAACAAAAAAGAAAAAAAAAATGAAACAGTAAAACACTCGAAACAGAAAGCCCTAAACAGACAAAACAGTAAGCCCTAAACAGACAGTCTTACGCAAACCAAAACCCAAACAATTGAAAGCCCAACCCAAAAGAAAGTTAACCCACCTTGAAACCTAACAACGGTGAAAACCTAACCCACAATGAAATCTGAAGCCCACACGTTTGTTATTATTATTATTATTATTATTATTATTATTTTAAATAAAATGAAACTTGAATTGGGAGCGCAAAGGCGGGATTTCTAAAAAGAGGGAATGTGGTCCCTGATGTCGTTTCATGGATAGTCACGGGCAGAAAGCAGGAGCCACGTGTCGACGCATAGAGGCGCCGCAGATCCACAAGCGAAAATTACGGGCTCATGGAAAGGCGCGACAACTTTGCTGAACGCGTCCGTTCAGACAAAGCAAGTCGTGACAAATGTGTTGGAAACGGTTGGAAAGTGAGAAGGTTGTGGGACTCGAGGAACGCTGGATATTCAGAAATGCTTAGACGCTGCAACGGCTGGGGTTTGTTTGTCAAAGACTACATCTATAAGAAGGAAAAAGAAGGGAAAAAAACAAAAAACAAAAAAACACACAAACTCAGAAACACAAAAGAGAAAAGAAGCAAGAAAAAGAAAAAAAAAGTGAGAAATCAAATGGCTTCTTCCTACCCCTTTTCGTTAGATCTCAACCTAGCTCCACCGACTCAGACACGAGGCCAAGCAGTAGCACCAGTATGGATGCCCTACTTTGCCTCCGCACGGGGGCCTGTGACTGTCAATGACTCAATACTCCTGGACAACGATGTTGCCATTGGAGTTTGCAGAAATTTAGTGACTCCCAAAGATATACGTGTGTTCGGGACAAGGGATGACAACCGGGTCACGAGTGATGCCCTGGCACTGAGCGTGCAGAGTACAGCATGTGTCGCAAGTTTGGGTCATCGCCTACTTGCGAAGTCCCATGAGGTAGAGGTGCTTAAAGCTCAGTTGGCGGCGGAGCGAAGTTTGGTTGAAGACTGTCAGAGTGCTATAAAAAGCTTGAAAAGGGAGAGGTCAAGGATTGTGGAGGTGAATCGACACCAGCTAGAAGTATTGCGAGACGAGAATAAAAATCTATCAAAGATGGTAGAGTTGTACTCTCGCGACATGAGAAAGCAACTGGAGGACCTAGACCGACCGGGTAAACGCAAGCAAGCGGATCGCGAGAGTAGTTACGCTCAAGCTAAGATTGCGATCTTTGGGAGCTCAAGTGATGAGCCCCAAGAGGCTGTGCGTGAAGCCCCGGAAGAGGACAGCCAAAGGGCCAAACTCAAAGCTCCTATGGTCGAGACACCGAGCGCCAAGAAGAAATGATTTCAGTTTTTATTTATTATTTAATTTTAAAGTGTATGTGTGTTTTTTTTTTTCTTTAATTGGGAAATAAAAACGTTAGCTATCTCAAAGAAACGATTGACCCTAAATGTAAAGAACGACAATCAAACAAAAACACGAAGACCCAAACAAGATTTTTTTTTATTTTATTTTTTTTATTTTTAGTTAAGTAAATACACAAATAACTGCTTCTTCTTTTAAGAGAAAAACTTAAGGATGACCAGTTAAGGGCCTCAGAAAACACAGCCAGGGGTTCCGGGAAGGTTGGAGGGGTCACAATGGTCCCGCTTAAAACCCTAACTTCTTAGACACCGAAGGTGTCGCCTTAAAGAACTCCTAGACACTGTATAGACTGCGGTTGCTCACTGGAGTTACCAAAAATTTAGCTCCTTCAAAGAATATCCTATGAGTTTTAAATTATACTACCTAATTAAATAAAAAACAAAATAAATAAATAAATAAATAAACTGAAATAAACACGCAATTCAAACAATAATTTAAAAGAAGAGTTGGGATTCTTGCACCAGGTGTCCAAGACGCATCTTTAATTTTGTCTCTTCTTCCAACTACATTATTAAGAAACCAGTCAAACAAGAAGAAAATAATTGAAAATAAAATAAAATAAAATAAAAACTGAAAAAGCAAAAACACAAACATCAGAAAACAGGGAGGCAAAAGTAAGTGAAAGTGTAGACATGCTCCCTTTTAAAAAAAAAACGTGCTCGCAATTTGCGCCAGAAATGAAGGGATCCGAGAGAAAAGAGCACAGGATAGCACCCTCGAGATCCGAAGTGCTTTCGGCTCCCTCATCTGCATAAGTCTATTTAAACTCATCTCGGTGAAGTAGAAGAGCACCCCGCATTTCTTCCTGCAAATTTAGAGAAAACATCAAAAAATCCAAAAACAAAACAATGGCATCCTCATGCACTCACCTTGATGATCTTAGCCTTGAACTGTCCCTTGCACCACCGAATGCGCAGATAAGGGCTCCTCAAAACCATGTCTTCCCAAACTCCACATATCATCACGGTACGGCCTCAAACTTTGCTGAGGTAATACCGAACTTTTCTGAGGCAATGCCGAACAGAGCAGCGCTGCTTGGAGGCATGATTGGCAGCAAGCTCACACCGACAGATCATCTGCATGTGGCACAGAGGTCTGACAAAGCAGCGGTGGAGGAGTCCAATAATTTAACTGTTCTCCATGCGGTCTCGGCTACCAATTTGGGTATGCGATTGCTGGCGAGAACACGGGAGTGTGCCGCGATGAGCGAGGAAATAACTTCCTTGAAGGCTATGGTGGCGGACTTGCAGAAGCGGCTCTACTGTGTCAATCAGCACGTGGAAGCACTGCAAAGAAAAAATGAAGACCATGTGGAGCTGCTGCAGATTCTACAAGTGCGAGAAAATAGAGGCAAGCCATGATGATGAAGATGAAGATGAAGAAGTTGTTTTTATTTTTAATTTACTTGAATGTTTTTTTGTTTTAAACTTTTTATCTTTTTGAATGCAATGTTTGAATAAAAATGTGTTTTTAACACTCAGAAATAAACTAACTAACCACACCACGTAAATAAATAAACTAACCTAATAAAACATAAAAAAACATAAAAGAAAACCAAGAAGTTCCAAATTGAATTTTTTTAAATTTTTGTTTTTGTTTTTTTTTGTTATTATTATTTACAACTAACTGACCACACAAAGAAAAAAAACAACGAAGAAGTTCCAAATTGCAATTTACAAGGAAAAATAAAAACCCAAATTTCAATTTTCAATTTTTTTTTTTTATATTTATTATTATTGTTTTTAAAACACACAAATATACAAGCAACTCACGGATGACCAGTTAAGGGCCTCAGAAAACACAGCCAGGGGATCCGGGAAGGTTGGAGGGGTCACAATGGTCCCGCTTAAAACCCAAACTTCTTAGACACCGAAGGTGTCGCCTAAAGAACTCCTAGACACTGTATTAATGGAAGTGCTTACTGGAGTTACCATAAGTCAGCTCATATGAAAAATCTTTTTAAAATTTTTAAGATAAGAAACAAAAACAAATTAAGATAAAATGGAACAACAAACCATAAACGAAAATGAACTAAGTACTCTAAACAAATTCAAACAAACAACATAAATTGTTGTACTAAAAGAAACAATCCAATAAACCAAAGAAAAACACAAACAGCACTTTCTATCACCCGTTTATCACCATTTGGACAGATTCGTTTCTCTGTTTTTCAGCTTCGACCTGTGTTCAGTTTTTAGGCTATAACTTTCCAACCGTAAGTCCAAATTTCACGTTCTTTATATGGTTGGATTTAGCACAGAAAAAAAAAGAACTCAACGCGGACCAAAAGGTAAAAACAATGACGGAAATAAACATAATTCAAAGAAGAGAAAGGATTGAAATACTCCCCCTTGAAGCGATTAGGTCGAATGTGATGCATTTGGAGGTCGCGACTTCTCCCATTGCTCCACACTTCCCATTCTTATGATTGAGGTTGCCATCTCTCTCCATTTTTATTAAGCTATCATAAATTGCTAAAACAAACACACAAACTTGAAATGGAATTAAAAGGATTAGGAAATAAAAACTAAAATGAAAAGGAAAATCAACACACATCCAATTCCATACTTCAAAGCAACAAGCACCAATGGGTTGTGTAAGCTGGGACTTAAACCCAGTTCTCTTGCTTGTTGGGCAATTGTCCTTTTCTGTTGGACTACAAACACAACTTGTCCATTAACGTCATTAACTTTAAAACTTGAAATTGTCTAGAAAAACATGAAAATGAAAAATAAAAATAAAACAAGTAGGGAAAAGAAATAGAACCAAACTATGTTGCCAATCCCCGGCAACGGCGCCAAAAACTTGTTGTGTGGATTTCGCTGCACCAAAATGGATTCAGTTGCATCCTCAACTTGTGATACTCGCAAGTGCACGAGCCGTTCGGTAGTATAGCGTATGTAAGTGCGAGGTCGATCCCACGAGGATTGGTGATTGAATGATCCAATTTAGTTTCCCTACACAAAATAGAAACAAAAACAAAGAACATAAACACAAGGAAGAAAGAAAATAACTAACTCAAGTAGATAAGTTCCCAAGTTCAATTAGATTAACGGATTGATTCTAGCTAATGTATGATTAAGCCATGGTGTGTGGTCATAACCTTGTGTTCCTAATTCCCTAATTTGATCATTTGTTGTCTAACCTAAAATTAAGCATTAGGAACCCATTAAGCATAGAAGAACAATTTAAACAACCAAGCATGTATCTAATCCCTGTTGTCGAATGTCCATACATACTCTTCCTATTCATAGTTCAATTCGAATTAAAGCATGGTGTATACTCTTAATTCAAACCAAGATAGCTAACATGCAAGCCTTAATGGTGATCAATCATTCAAACTAGCATATTAACTTATAAGCATAATGAATAAGAACATGAACCATAATTGAAACTTGGAAACTAATCAAACTTGAGACTAAAGAAAAGAATTTACATAATGAAAAGTAAAGTGGAACTAAGAAAAACTTAAGGAAAATTTCAACACAAAAGATTTCATTACAACAATTGAAAACTAGAAAGAGAAACTAAGAGAATTTGAGGGAGAGAAGGGAAGGGAGCTCTAGAGAAGTGTTTGAGAGCTCCCCCCCCTTGGGGTGTGTTTACAAGCTTGGGAAACCTCACTATATATAGGCCTAAGGAAGCTGAAAATCTGAATTAAGTATGGCTAATGCATACAACACTTGTTTTATAAAATCTGAAATGGTTGATGCACTTCACTAATGCATACAACACTTCCATTATAAAATCTGAAATGGTTGATGCACTTCACTAATAAATCCCACCAGCAGCCCTAGCTCATCTTCATGTCACCATGACCAAGCTTCCAACCAGAAATAATAGCTCATCCTGAGGTCAGCATGACCAGCAACTTCAAGGGCTTACGAATTGGGCTTCCCTTAAGCAAATTAAGACTTTAAGCACTCAAACTTGAAGTTCAGAATGTCTTCTTTCCAGCCATATATCATTTGGGCCAATCCAAGGTCGGAGGAGGAAGTTAAGGCCAAAACAAATTGCTAACTCATTTTGCGCGCTGATAAAATCCATCCTGAGCATGGCTCTGTGTTTGCTAGGTAACAGACTCCATATTTATCCAATGGGGCTGAATTTTGGATATGTTATATTACACACCCATTGGAACAACTTTCATGAAGAATGTGGCCTCATCCGAGCTATTTAGGTTGCTGAAACAAAGCTTGCAATATGACCTACGAAACTGGGCTGGCAGGGGACTGTAGCCAAAATTGAGTTTGTCTTTAAGCTCTTCATCCATTCATCCAAATTAGGCCCTAACATGCATGGATTGCATCATTTACTATCCAAAGCCCTCATTATTACCTAAAGCTCAATGAACTGAAAGATAAACACAAAAAGGATTAAAAGCACAAGTTTAACTCAAAAACATAACCAAATCATAAGCTAGAAGGGTACAAAATGATATGTAAATATGCACCGATCACTATACTACCTAACGGCTCGTGCACTTGCGAGTATCACAAGTTGAGGATGCAGCTTAATCCATTTTGGTGCAGCTGTATCTACGCAACAGTACCGTGGTTGGAACATTGCATAGTTTTATTAGTTGGATTTCAATATAAACTTACTACATGAGTCCTCCCACCATATTATGATGTTGCCTAAGTTTTGGGCCCGATCCGAAATCAATTGGTCAAAAAAATTGGACACTTCAAGTTCGTACGAAGTTCGTGAGAAGTTCGTACCGTGCACCGAACATTGCATATTTTTAGTGGTTGGAATTCAACAAAAACTTACCACATGAGTCCTCCCTCCATATTATGATGTTTCCCAAATTTTGGTCCCGATTCGAAATCAATTGGTCAAAGTAATTGGACACTTCAAGTTCGTTCGAAGTTCGTGTGAAGTCATGCTGCAGTTGGAACATTGCATAGTTTTATTAGTTGGATTTCAATAAAAACTTACCACATGGGTCCTCCCATCATATTATGATGTTGCCCAAGTTTTGGGCCCGATCCGAAATTAATTGGCCAAAGAAATTGAACACTTCAAGTTCGTACGAGGTTCTTGTGAAGTTCGTACCGTGGCTAGAACATTGCGTAGTTTTAGTGGTTGGATTTCAATAAAAACTCACCACATGAGTCCTCCCACCATATTATGATGTTACCAAAGTTTTGGGCCCGATACGAAATGTATTGGTAAAAGAAATTCGACACTTCAAGTTAGTACGAGGTTCGTGTGAAGTTCGTACCGTCGTTGGAACATTGCAAAGTTTTAGCGGTTGGATTTCAATAAAAACTTACCACATGAGTCCTCCCACAATATTATGATGTTGCCCAAGTTTTAGGCCCGATTCGAAATCAATTCCTCAAAGAAATTGGACACTTCAAGTTTGTTTGAAGTTCGTGCGAAGTAAATACTATGGTTGGAACATTGCATAGTTTTAGTGGTTGGATTTCAATAAAAACTTGCCAGATGAGTCCTCCCACCATATTATGATGTTTCCCACATTTGAGCTTGAACCGAAATCAATTAGTCATCAAAATTGGACACTTCAAGTTTGTAAGAAGTTCGTATCGTGGCTGGAACATTGCATAGTTTTAGTGGTTGGATTTCAGTAAAAACTTACCACATGAGTGCTCCCATCATATTATGATGTTGCCTAAGTTTTGGGCCCGATCCGAAATCAATTGGTTAAAGAAATTGGACACTTTATGTTCGAACGAGGTTCGTGTGAAGTTCGAACAGTGGCTGGAACATTGCAAAGTTTCAGTGGTTGGATTTCAATAAAAACTTACCGCATGAGTCGTCCCACCATATTATGATGTTGCCGAAATTTTGGGCCCGATCCAAAATCAATTGGTCTAAGAAATTGGACACTTCAAGTTCATACGAAGTTCGTGTGAAGTTCAAACCGTGGTTGCAACATTGCATAGTTTTAGTGGTTGGATTTGATTAAAAACATACCACATGAGTCCAACCACCATATTATGATGTTGCCCAGGTTTTGGGCCCGACCCAAAATCAATTAGTCAAAGAAATTAGATACTTCAAGTTCGTACAAAGTTTGTGCGAAGTTCGTACCGTGGTTGGAACATTGCAAAGTTTTATTGGTTGGATTTCAATATAAACTTACTACATGAGTCCTCCCACCGTATTGTGATGTTGCCTAAGTTTTGGGCCCGATCCGAAATCAATTGGTCAAAGAAATTGGACACTTCAAGTTCGTACGAAGTTCGTGGCAAGTTCGTGGCAAGTTCGTACGAAGTTCGTGCAAAGTTTGTACCGTGCTGGGAACATTGCACAGTTTTAGTGGTTGGAATTCAATAAAAACTTACCACATGAGTCCTTCCACCATATGATGATGTTTCCCAAATTTTGGGCCCAATTCGAAATGAATTGGTCAAAGTAATTGGACACTTCAACTTCGTATGAGGTTCGTGTGAAGTTCGTAACGTGGCTAGAACATTGCATAGCTTTCGTAATTGAATTTCAATAAAAACTTACCACATGAGTCCTCCCACCATATTATGATGTTGCCCAAGTTTGTGGCCCGATACGAAATCAGTTGGTCAAAGAAATTGGATTCTTCAAGTTAGTATGAGGTTAGTGTGAAGTTCGTACCGTCGTTGGAACGTTGCAAAGTTTTAGTGGTTGGATTTCAAAAAAAAAAAATTGCCAGATGAGTCCTCCCACATATTATGATGTTGCCCAAGTTTTGGGCCCGATCCGAAATCAATTGGTCAACAAAATTGGACACTTTAAGTTTGTACGAAGTTCGTGCGAAGTTCGTACCGTGGCTGGTGTTGGATATACAAAACATTTTTTCGAAGTTCATTTGAATATTAAACATTCATTTAATTAAATTAATCGCAGCGGAAGTCTAAGGTGGTTGTTTAAATTCAAAAACAAAATTCTTCCAAGTATCTTAAGCCATGAACATTGATATGTTTTTCATAAATGAAAATTCAAGAGAAAGGATAAGATCTAATTACCCTTGAAGTAATTATATGAACCAATTTGTGTTTGGTCTTCTCTTGATGATTTCCTCTTTGTTGATCTCCTCTTTGATCTTTGATCTTTGCTCCTTGATCTTTCTCCTCCATGTGAGCCACAAAAGTATATGGCCTCCACACCAATGGAACCTTGAGATGAGAAGAAGTATCTTGAGAATACTTGGATCCTAGTGCAAGATTCTCAAGATTGGTTTCAATCTAAACCACTTTGAAAGATGAAAGTGTTTCACTATTGAAAACTCTCTTTTATCTCTCTTTGATCTCCCAAACCCATTTAGTTGATGTTGGATTGTGTTTGTGTTAATTTTTGCTTACGGAAACAATTCCCATACATACTTACTTAAGCATTTTCGGGCAAACCCCATTGGGCTTCCAAAATTGGGCCTTATGACACTTAAACCATAATACTTAGGTGTCTTAAGCCCTTGGGCTTGATACTCAACCATTTGGACTTTCCTTAACTATTACCAAGGCCCAAATACGTTTTTACACGTAGTAAATCATCCATATCAAATCAAACAAATTGATTTCCTCATTCTCATTTGTATTACTCAAAGTTAACCATTTAAGGTGTGCGATCCATTAGGTTCTAATTAGCAAGGTAGTGGGAAAATATTAGAACTCTTTCTAACCAACTGGAATTAAAACCCCTTTTTAATTCTTCCTTTATTTGGATCGATCACAATCAATCCTAGGACTTCCACAAGCCAAGAGTGACATCTAGCAATATATCAAGGCTACCCAAGCTAACCAGAATAGATGAAGAACCTATTCAGTTGGAATTGCAATGCAATACGGTCCTTCTCTTATACAATGTTTCAAATCATATTATTAGGGTACGGATTGTTTATGTCAAACCCCTAATATGATTTATAACCTCATGTGATTCAAAAGAACATGATTAAGAACAACTTTCTAAATCAAGCTCAAAATACTTTGGCCAAAGATTTACTGAATCACATCTTGAAACATTCTCCTTCTTTATCGAAAGTAGAGATTCCTTATTGTACATTCACATGCCCCTATGATGAATTAAGAGATCCCAACAACACTTAAGACAAATCTTTTACGACTTGCCTTTAAGAGCTATCAAAGATCAATAACGCATCATAGGACAACCATGATGCCTCAGGTCTAAGGACTAATTTGCATTATTGCAACTATGAGTTCTCGTTTGACATATAGATAAATACTCCATACGAGAACTATGGTTGATCGCGTTCAGTGTACTCATTCACTAATGAGCACCCACATACTTGTATCAGTGTCAACTACACAAATGGTTTGAGACTAACCATCCTCCCAATTGAGCATACATAATATGCGCTAATCTTGATGGTTTATCAATGCCCATTTGATAACCTATGATTAGGAACATTTTGGGATACTACAGTTAGAGATTAAAGGTCTCAGAATCTAATCTTCTGTAGATTACTTTATCTCTTATTTAGCATACCCTGGACATTTGTTTCTTTAGACGATGTAAAAGATAACAAATAAGTTTGCCCTTTATATATCATATACGAAATGTATTCTAAGGAGATTACATCAAATGTATTGGCTCTTAGGGCACATTTCTAACAGCTGGAACATTGCATAGTTTTATTGGTTGGATTTCAATAAAAACTTACCACATGAGTCCTCCCACCATATTATGATGTTGCCCAAGTTTTGGGCCCGGTCCAAAATCAATTGGTCAACAAAATTGGATACTTCAAGTTTGTACGAAGTTCGTACCGTGGCTGGAACATTGCATAGTTTTAGTGGTTGGATTTCAATAAAAACTTACCAGATGAGTCCTCCCACGATATTATGATGTTGCCCAAGTTTTGGGCCCGATCAGATGTCAATTGGTCAACAAAATTAGACACTTCAAGTTTGTACGGAGTTTGTGCGAAGTTCATACCATGGCTGGAACATTGCATTGTTTTAGTAGTAGGATTTCAATAAAAACTTACCACATGAGTCCTCCTACCGTAATATGATTTTGCTCAAGTTTTGGGCCCAATCCGGAATCAATTGGTCAACAAAATTGGACACTTCTAGGTTGTATGAAGTTCGTGCGAAGTTCGTTCCTTGGCTGGAACATTGCATAGTTTTAGTGGTTGGATTTCAATAAAAACTTAACACATGAGTCCTCCTACCGTATTATGATGTTACATACGTTTTGGGCTCGATCCGAAATCAATTGGTCAAAGAAATTGGACACTTCAAGTTCATACCGTGGTTGGAACATTGCATAGTTTTAGTAGTTGTATTTCAATAAAAACTTATCACATGAGTCCTCCCACCATATTATGATGTTGCCCAAGTTTTGGGCCTGATCCGAAATCAATTGATCAAAAAAATTGGACACTTAAAGCTATGAATATTGGCCGGCGGATGTGTAGAACAATTTTCCGGTGATCGGAAAACTCCAATCCGCCGGCCAATATTCATAGCTATAGATCAAGCACATCAAGGGGAGTAACTTTATACCTTGTCTCCAACATCAATTCCACCTTTAAAGCCCTCAAACGAAAAATTTTGTTTCTTGAAAAACCTAGAAATTTTTGGGTTTGGATTTGTCAATTTCTACTTGAAATTGAGTTGGGTCTTTAAGGCAAATTACAAAGGGATTGTAGGGGATGTTTTGTGTGTGATTGCACAGCTTGGGATGGCCAGAGTTGGCCGGAAAACTCGTCGGAAGCTGCTTTTTTAAAGCAGCCCATTTTGGCTCGAATTTTGGGTTTAATTCCATGGATTTGAGGGGTGGAAATTGGTATGGATGCGAAGAAGAGAGAAAGATGAAGAGTTTGCAAGTTGTGGCATCGAAATTGGTGGCTGGAAGGAGGAGAAATTGACGTCTGAAGTTGGCTGGTGATGGAGGTCGCGAGAGAGAAGAAGAATTTGCTGGTTTTAAAACTGAGCTTCGAAAAAATTACGATTGTGCCATCGGACTTCTTTTGATCGTAACTTGTTCGTTACAACTCCGATTTGAGCCCACTACGTGTCTATAGACTCATATCAACGTGCTTTACACAATGATACAACTGAAATCCCTAGATTCATTCCAAAAAAAAAAAGTCAACTTTAAACCATTAAAATATTCCCGGGGTAAGGGTTTATGGGTAAATTCGTCTTTTAATTGAATAAATTAATAATTAAATAGTAATTTAGGATCGGGTTAGTACAATCTACCCCCCTTATAAAAATTTCTTCCTTGAATTTTCATACTTGTCACTCGCAGAGGGAAGGGTATTGGGCCCACATTTGCTCCTCGGGTTCCCAAGTGGCCTCTTCCACAGTGTGACTCCTCCACGGGGACTTTCACAAGTGGAATTTCTCTAGAACGTAATACTTGAATCTTCCAATCAAAAATCTAAACAGGTTGCTCCACATAACTCAAATCATCCTTCAATTCTATTGGTTGTGACTCTAGAACATGAGAAGGGTCTGAAATATACTTTCGGAGCATGGAGACGTGATACGTCGTGTAACCGAGAAAGTTTCTAAGGCAAAGCAAGTCTATATACTTTCTCTAATCAGTTTAACATTCTCCTTTGTTGCTGGTCTTCAGATACTTCCAATCTTTGCTCACCCACTTCATCCCAATAAATTGGAGTTCTACACTACCTTCCATACAAGGCATCGTAGGGCAACATCCCGATGCTTGATTGATTACTATTATTATATGCAAACTCCATAAGAGGCAGTTTATCATCCCAATCTCCCCGAGACTGTAGCGCACAAACTCTTAACATATCCTTCAAGGTTTGAATCGTTCTTTCTGATTCCCCATTAGTCTGGGGATGAAATGCAGTACTGAACCGGAATTGAGTCCCAAAAGCTTCATGTAACTTTGTCCAAAAATGTGACGTAAACCGAGGATCTCTGTCTGACATAATAGATACTAGTACCCATAGTACGAAATATCGATAATATCGACGAAATATCGAGGATATTTCGGATATTTCGAATCACAGATATTTCGGAACATATCGTATAAATATCGACAATATCAACGATAATATCAGACAATATCGACGATAATATCAGACAATATCGACGATAATATCAGACAATATCGACGATAATATCGGAAAATATCGATGTCGATAATTTCGCTCACACTTCAGCAATATTTTGTCAAAATATCAGTGCAATATCGCTAAAATATCGAAAATATCGATGCAAAGGAAAAAAAAAAGGAAAAAGAAGAAGGAAAAGAAGGGGAAAAAAGGGAGAAAAAAAAACACAAAGGGAATTTGAACCCCTCTCATTTTACTCCGACAACACCTTAACCACATATCACTTATGTTTTTGTGATAATATGCTAAAATATTTATATTTATATTGTTTTGTTTTGAATTCTTTTTGCAAGAATCAAATTTTCACATGAGAATGAATCTTTAATCCATTTAATGCTATTGATTATTTTATTATTCATTATAAGTACTTACATTACTAAATTTCCCTTCAAATTGTTGCTTAATTACTTAAATCTCTATAATTATTTTCTTTATCTACTATTTAATTCTTCCTTGGATAAATTTATTTATCTTCTTAGTTAATTTTCAATCTTCACTATTATTTTTTTAAGCATGGTAAAGTGCCTAATTTTCATGAAAAATCAAGTTGGTTTACATCTTTAATTATTTTTAATTTTTGATAAATAATAAATATAAGAACGTGTACCATGTCCAGTGAATAATGTGAAATAAGGTTACTCATGTATCTTACCATGTAAAATATTGTACTAAAAAATGATAAATAAATTACTAGGGGGTGTTTAATTCTCTTTTATTAATTACTCCAGATTTTCTAAGTCACAGAGTTTGTCAGCTCGCAATATAATCAACTTAAATCACTCAAACCCACTATGCAATGCATTTCCTTCCAATTTTTTGTGTCAAAATAATAGATGATTGACTAAATAAACTTTTTCTAAAGTTTCATTAAAAATTTCCATGTATTTATCACAATTTCCGTGGTTTTTATTCAATTTTTATCGATATCGATATTTTCCCGATACTTCCGTCGATATTTCCGTGTTTTTGAACCACCGATATTTCCGAAACTATCGATATTTAAGACCTTGCTAGTACCCCATGGAATCTTACAATTTCAACAATAAAGATTTTGGCCAATTTATTCAGAGTATAAGTCGCTTTCACCAGCAGAAAATGAGCGGACTCTGTGAGTCAATCCACTACTACCCAACCTCTATCGTGATTGTTCCGTGTCCGAGGAAGCTTGAACACGAAGTCCATAGTTATGTGCTCCCACTTCCACTCTGGGATCGGAAGTGGTTGCAGCAACCCCGATGGTTTCTGCCGTTCAGCCTTGACCTATTGACATATCAAACGCTGACATACTCTGCTATTTCCTTCTTCATAATAGGCCACCAATAATGCTCCCTTAGGGTACGGTACATCTTTGTGTTGCGAGGAAGCATGGCGAAGTCCGAACAATAGGCCTCCTCAAGAATTTCTCTCTTTAGTGCTTCATCCCCACGAACATACAATCTTCTTCCTACCATTAAGGCTCCATCATTCCTCACTGAATAATCTGTTCTTGTACCATTCTCGACTTCCAACCTTAACGTGCAAATTAATGGATCCTGCATTTGAGCTTCAACAATTCGTTCCACTAACACCGATCCTATGTAGAGAGTAGCAAGTAAAGCTCCCTGATCTTCCAAACTTAACCCAACTCTCAACTTCCTAAACTCAACCAACAATGGAAGATATTTCCCTCGAAGATGAGCCAAGGATCCAGACGATTTCCTGCTAATAGCAGCAGCCACAACATTAGCTCTCCCAGGATGATGTTCAATGGTGCAGTCATAGTCCTTTATCAATTCTAACCACCTCCTCTGTTTCAAGTTCAGTTCCTTCTAGGTGAACAAATACTTTAAACTTTTATAATCCGTGAAAATTTGACACGTTTCCCCGTAAAGATAATGTCACCAAATCGTTAGGGCGAACACCACTGCGGCAAGTTCCAAATCATGCGTAGGGTAGTTCAACTCATGCTTCTTGAGTTGCCTACAAGCATACGCCATTACCTTACCATGTTGCATCAACACACAACCTAACCCCTGTCATGATGCATCACTGTAGATGACAAAATTCCCACTATCATCAGGAAGTGTCAATACCGGAGCAGTTCCTGGTTTTGAGTTCATTGAAGCTTTCTTCACACTCATCTGTCCATTCAAACTTAACTCATTTCCTTGTCAAACGAGTGAGAGGTGTCCACCAACTCCGGCAACGGAGTTTTCAACTCTCTCAATTCAGCTGATGCCATTTTGTATGGTGCCTGAGAAATAGGATTCGTTTCTGAAACGAGTTCAACAGTGAATTCAATCTCCCTTTCAGGAGGTAATCCAAGAAGATCTTTTGGGAACACATCTAGGAACTCCCGTACCACCGGAATATCTTCCAACCGCAACACATTATCTCGTGTGTCAATCACATAAGCCAAGTATCCTGAGCATCCCTATCTAAGTAACCGTCTCGCCGTCATAGCTGAAATGAGGCAAGATGGAAGAACTCTTCACTCCCCATAGAAAGTCACCTCAAGTCGTCCGGGACCACAGAATACAACCTCCTTCTGGAAACAATCAACCAAAGCTTGATGTTTGGCTAACCAATCCATGCCCAGAATGACGTCCAGATCTACAATATCCAAAAGGATTAGGTCTGCCTCCAAGAATACTTCTCCTACTAAAACCAAACTATCCTTGTACACCGCACCAACCATAAAAACATCTCCCGTGGGTACAGAGATAGCAAGTTCCTCACATCCGCATTATGGGCAAAACTATGTGCAACAAAAGAATGTGTAGCCCCAAGCTCGATCAAGACACATGCAGGAATTCCAATGATAGGTAGCATACCTATGATGACGTCTGGTGACACATGTGCCTCCTACTGAGTCATATTATACACCCGGTCGATTGCTCTGGACTTCCTCCTCTGCTAGTCGTACCAGTCTGGACCCCACTGCTGGATGAAGCTCCCATAAACTGAGATGTACCATGCACTCAGCTCTATGCGCCACTACCCTAGGTTGGCCCAGCAGTGATTTCTCTACCTTGCAATAGCATCGAGCACTCCCTCTGAAAATGCCTCGACTGTCCACAATGATAACACCCTGAGGCACCCTGTTGACAAGGCCCAGTATGATATCTGTTGCACAAGGCACACTGGGGGCGACTGTCTCTCTGAGCCTCTGGCTGTATCGCCACCAGAAAGGTGTTAATAACTACCATTGGTTAGACTGTCACGACCCGACTCCCCTATCACGATATTGTCCGCTTTGGGCCCCCCCCTCTGCCCTCACGGTTTTGTTTCTAGGAGCTCACGACCAACTTCCCAGTGGGTCACCCATCCTGGGATTACTCTGGCCCCCAACTCGCTTAACTTCGGAGTTCCCATGACTCCGAAGCCAGTGAGCTCCCAAAAGGCCTCGTGCTAGGAAGAGAAGTGCCCACACATTTAAAGCACTTCACCTTTCCCTCCCCGAGTGATGTGGGATTGCTCACTGTTCTTGTTTCCCCAAGACACGGGTCTTACATAGACCCACTGCTATAACTGACTCCAGCTCGAAACCTCCATAACTATGGCCAGTAGACGATCTGAAGCTGAAACTACCCCCTCTTGGATGACCCCTAACTAGGACCACCCACATCATACTGACGCTGGGGGGAATCACCTCGTCCCTGCACCATCATCTGATTGCTCTCAATCAACGAAAGCAGACATCACCAGATAACCAACATTTACTAGGCATTGTACTACCACAATATCACAGATGGATGCCTTCAAGCCCCCAGTAAACAGCTTACATTTCTTCCTCTCGTCTGCCACTAGTGGTGTGCAATACTTGGACAACTCATTAAATTTCTTTTCATATTCTAGTACCGTCATACTGCCCTGTTCAAGTTGAAGAAACTCCTCCATCTTCATATTTTGATCGGCTAAAGGATAGAACTTGATAGGACCCGACCCAAATTCCACTTTGGAATCCGAGTTGAACCTTGTGCGTGTTCGACACTTGGCAGGTGCCGGGCACACTTGACCAAATTGCCCTTCTAACAAAACCGAAGTTAACCTCGAGTTTGACTTCTGCTGAAAATTCAACAGAGTCTCCCTTGTAAATACTCGTTTCCCAAAAATTTTACACCTGTACGAAAAGCAATTTATAACCACCATCGTTCAACATACACAATAAATCCTTCTGCCTCTTTAAATCTTTTTGGCCTCAGGCCTCTTTAAATCAAATAAATCCTTCTGCCAACTAAAACTGGTCCCAACTTTGGGAACATGAATATGTTAACAGATTTCATTATAATTTATCTGAATAGCTTTACAATCACTCGGTCTCGTGGCTGCACGTAGTAATTCTAAGTTGCCTACATCCCTTACCAAGGGATCAAGCCACATATAGTTCTCTCCTCAAATCCATGAGTCAATTTATATTTTACTTGCATAAATTATATATAAAAACAACCAAATTCATAAAGCCCTTTTTAATCCTTCCTTTGATGCTTGAGTACGATATTTTAAAGCAGGATTTCTAACATCTTGTATTGGAATTCCATTATAAAAATAAGTATTTACTATTGATCGTGCTTGACTATTTATGCTGCCAGAGGATGATGGTCCAAATTATTGCATACCTGTTAATGAATAATACGAGATAAGATATCTGCTAGAGTATTATCCATACCTTTAATATGCTCAAATATCGGTCTAAATCCATTTTCTATAATAGAATCAACAAATTGACCCATCTTCGGGCTGCTTGTTTATTAGTAGTAATTTTATTATAATGAGAAACAATATTCTGACAATCTGTTCTAATAGTAAATATCTCATTATGTAAAAAACAATGAAAATGCTTCAAGGGAGTTAATGACTCCTAATATTTCTAAGTCAGTAGCTGGAAGTCTAGCCTGTATATCATTAAATTTTCCTGATGCATATCTACAAACTTTTTCTTCAGATTTTGGTTCTTCCTTATGTTTCTTTTGATATAATATTCCTGCCCATCCTATTGATTATGCGTCTGTCTCAACTATTTTGTAATTATTATCTAATGGTAATGCTAAAGGTCTAAGTTGAGTTATATCTTGTTTAATGCTTTTAACTAATTTAATATCTTCACTATTAAAATATTTTTGACCTGTTTTACTAGTTTTACTATGCAATGCTACAATCTTTCTTCCTAAATCAGGGATAAAACTTCTAGCATAATTTAATAAACCTAAAAATGCTTGCAATTTCTTTTTATCCTCTTGTTTATCTGGAAATTCTAATAATTTTTTAGCTATGTGCTCTTGTTTACAATAAAACAAGTTCTATTGGTCTATTACTAAAATAAGGTTTACAATAAACTATTGTTTTAGTGTAATATTTTTCTGCTACTATTTTCTTACATTGATTACATTCTTGAGGCCATCCTAAATTAACATATTTAAATTCCTCATGCTCTGTTTGTTCTTCAAACATACACATATATTCATCTAATTCACTATCAGAATTACTAGAGTAATCTGATTCTGACTCTGAGTCTAAGGCATTAACACTATAAATACTTTCATTATCACTTAAATTATCATCAAGACTATAAATTGATTCTAAGTCTTCATCATCATCTCGTTGAAATTGCTCAATTAATTGTATTTTTTCTCTAGGTTGTTTTCCAAACTTTGGACACTTAGGTCTAATATGTCCTACTTCACCACAAAGATAACATTTACATGTACTTTTATTAGGTACTTTATATTTTCTAATGCATGGTTTATTTGTTCTTTTCCTAAATTGTTTAGGGATATATTTTCTTTTTCTAAAGGTTTTTGAAGGTTGAATTCTAAAAAATTTATATGGTTGTTTATAAGGTCTATATTTTCTATAACTCTTTTTATATGGATTTTTCTATCTAAATTTTCTATGACATCCGTATTGTTTAGGTAAATCTATATTTTTACAACTCATATAAAATTGTTTTCTAATTTGTCTTTTTGCTTTTATTTGACTACATTCTGATCGTAATATATTATATACATGTTGAATTCTTGCTCCTATGGATACATCTAGTTTCCTAGGGTGTTTTTGCCATTCATTCCAAATTCTTTCTCCTATTGAGCCTTTAATTTTTGTCATATAAGTATCTAATAAATTAAGATCATCAATTCTTCATGTTCTTCCTAAATACTTAAAAAAAAGTCTGAAGTATATTCACTAATATATTGTAAATCACAAATTTGTAATTTTTCTAAATTTCTTATGGCTCTAATTTGTTCTTGTTCATTACTACCATCTAATCTATTATGATCTAAAAATTCATATTTGATTAATTTAACAAAAGCATCTATATTAAACATTTCTTTTGCTGCTTGTTGTTCTCTAGGATTTGATTAATTTAACAAAAGCATCTATATCTAAAGTATGCTCAAAGTAATCTAACATATCTGTATTATTATTAAAATCTAACATTAATGCTGCATGTACACATCCTTTTTCCCATCTTTATATAATTTTTTCCCAATCTTGTGGGTCTACACGATCTAAATTTAATATATTTCCTGCTAAACTAATTTGTTCAATTCCTTTATAAGGGATTCTATTTTTTCTTAGTCCGAATGTTTCTTGTTGAAAGGATGTTCACCCGTTTTGATTTGTCTCCTGTGATGGTAGGGTAAAGTTCCTCATTGCCTTGAAAACCATTAACTGGTCAACAAGTCAACTTTCTTTAGTGTGCGAGCGTGCCACTGCTAGCAATGAAAAATCCTAGCAAACCTTTTGAAATAGATAACTTGCGCCCCAAGTTATTGATTTCTAAACAAACGATTGTGAATTTGGGTGAGGAATATCTCCCAAGTAAGTTCTTTTCTTGCCTCAGACTGGTGAGGACTTCATAATTTTTCACAATACAAAACTGGTAGTTCTAGCCAGAATAAACAATAAGAAAGTGAAACGTTTTCAGGCATAACTCTCTTTTACAAAGCTCAAAAGGGCAAAACTAACTCTAGAAAGATAAAAAGAAGGCTGGACTTCCATTTCTGTCTGGGTAGATGCTTCTGATCCGGGCTGGATTGGACATGCATGTGCTGGACTGGACTGTCAACAACTTCAGCTGCTAAGCTTCAGCTGTGAATCGATACCAAAGTTTGAGTTTGGCAGAGCTTTAATCTATTTCAAGCCCTGGAAGGCTTTTTGAACGGGCAGGACTGCGGCCTCTTAAGTCTGTGTAGGGGTCTTTTTGTTCCAGCAGCCAGATGAATGGGCTTGGGCTGTTGTGAGAAGAAAACGAACAAAAAACCTCCCAATGCCTGAGTTCAAGAACCAGACTCCCAAAAGAATTTTTAAAAGACTTGTTGAAGCCTTAGAAAAATACGTTTGGGTTCTTTTCACCAACAACCAGAAGACCTTGACAAATTCGTTAATGACTTAGCGTGAGGAGCTTGTGGCATGGGAGCTAACCTTTCACAGGTTTAGCAATTTGAGAGAGAGAGAGATCAAAGCATGAATTTCTTTCAGAAAAGAAGGTTTTAGAGTGGAAGAAGGGGAAATTAGGAGAGTTTCTATCTCAAAGGGGGAGGAAAAACGATGGAAATAGAGGATGGGGTAAATTCCAATTCGCTTGACAAAGCTTGGTCTTGCTCTGGAATGGTGTTGTGTTTCTGGGTAGAGGGAGCTCTCTTTTATAGGCGCTCAGGGCTCTAATTTGGTCGATCTTCCATTCCCAACTTTCCTTCACTTCTCTCCATTCACTCTTTCTGGTGAAATTTCTTCCCCCGGAGCGCAGACCCCTTTGAGTTCCAAGGTTTTCTACACATCTAGGTTTCTCCATGGGGGTGAGGCGCCACTTGCTTTTTCCCTTGGTTTTCAAACTGAAGCTCGCAGAGGAAAGGAGAGAATGGATGAAGTCCTTTATCCAGTGGGTATTCCCTATACGTACATGGATTTCCTTTGGTTTTGGCTATGGTCCCTCGATGACTACCCTGGGGTTCTGATAAGGGTGGAGCTCGAGGCTGAATTTTTTATAAAACGTTGGGCTGAGCTTTGTGTATAGTATTAGGGTTATTGGTGCTCTCTTTTCCAGCGGCCCGCATGCTTTCGTCCAGCTGCTGGAAGTGGCTTATTTGTGTTTGTGCCTAATAAATCACGGCCATGAACGGACCGAAGGAGCCCCTTTTCTCGGCCCCAGCACTTGCTCGTGAAACTAAAACGCGGCGTTTTCGCCAAGATGTTTGGCCTTCCTGGAAACAAAAGAAAAATTGCTAAGGCATGATCATCTCGGCCTCGATTATAGGCCGAGGCCGAGGCCGAACAAAATCACGGCCAAAGGTATTAAAGTCAAATCATCACGTGACAGCAGGGTCCCATGCTTCATTTAATGAAGTAATGCCTCTGTTTATTGCAGCAAACCCACTGGCCACGAATAAGCATTTAATGCGCGAGGGAAGAAATTCCAGGGGATCAAATTCCGGGACATGCATGACTTGATCAATAAGGTGGACAGATACGCGTCCTTGTTGAAAGAAGAAATGCAGAAGAAAACGGCTTCTAAAGGGACGTACTACAGGAATCCCATTGTCAGCTACGCCGAAGTAGACGGCTCCGCGGAGGCCGAGAGCGACGAAGTAGAGATGAGTTCGGCCGAAGTCAGCATAGACAAATCGTTCGTCTGCAAAGGACTTGTCAAGGCCGATAATAGCCGCACAAAAATCCCCGACGCCAAGTTTGCAACTCGGGAAACGAAGGCCTAAACTTTCGACCTGACAAGGGCCGAGGCTATCTTCGACCTGCTTTTGGCCGAGAAAAATGTCAAATTGTCTTTCGACCATAAAATTCCGAAACCCGACGAGCTTAAAGGAAAGACGTTTTGCAAATACCACAGTTCTTGGTCTCACAACACCAACAACTGCATTGTCCTGCGAGTCGTCATCCAGAAGTTGATAGACGAACAGAAGCTCCAGTTCCCGGAGAAGGCGGCCATGCAGGTTGACTCCAAGCCATTCCCTCCACCTATTGTCAACATGGTCAGCGCCCAACTCCGGGCCAAATATGGGGAAGTTCGTCGACCGGCGAGGGGAAAAGAACCATTGGCCGAACCAGAGCCGGTGCTTTGCGAGCAGTGCCAGTGTAAAGTTGATCAGCCCAGGCTACAGGAAAACAAGAGGAAGGCCGCCGAGCCATCTCAATCAGCCATGAAGGAATTCAACGGCCAGTACGATCGTCAGCCTGCCAGTAAAGCTGTTTTCGACCGACTGGGGGCACAAACCCCCAATACCTCAAGGGGACCCAAGAACGAGGCCGCCCCTAGGCCAGTAAAAACTTTCAAACCGCCGGTCATACGGGATGACCGTTGGTACCATGCACGACCTGGGGGCAGGGCCGAACCGTTGACAAAAACCCAGCTGAGAAGGATGCAGAGGCAAGTCCAGCAGGCCAAAATACAGGCGACCAGGGCCGAGGGTTCCAAGCGCCAAAGGAAAATGGCAACTGCAGATGGGCTACCATCGGCACCAATTGTCCCCTCTACAGCCAAGGCGACCAGCATCAAGCCTCCAAGGACGTGGCGCCCTAGGCAGGATGAGAGTTCTCGTAGAACAACGGCCGTCTCGGCCCCTTTCTCGGCCAACGGTTTGTCCTTTCTCGTGGAATTCCATAAAGACCATTCGGCCACAGACCTATACGGCATGACCCCTGAGAACCGTGAAATCGTGGAGTTGGCCCTCAAAAACACAAAGGCAGAGGGGCTCCTCATTACCAGCGGATCCGACTCGGCCATCAAGGCCTTATACCAGGCAAACAGGGAAGCCAGAGCGAGAGGGATGCCAGGTTATCAGCCCGACCTCGGAGGATCGGGGACTAAGGTCCCCTTCAGCAAGGGCGATTTAGAATATCTCTGCCAATATTTCACTGTGACCCTGGCGGACACTGTCTTTGGCCTGACGACCGAGGAAAAGGCCCGGGTAAGCCGTTTAGACGACTACTTAACGGCCAGGGACACATTGGCGAAGGCTAGACGGGCCCTCGAGGAGGAGGTCAAGGCCTCGGACCCCCCTGAGATCAAAGCATCCACAGCCGATATCCCGGGGATCGCAAGGCCTATGATCGAGGGCTTCGGTGATCCTTTCTTTGGGCATGAGGCCAAAGACGACCCCACTTTAGGAATCTCCGATGAAGAATACGAGGGATCCTCGGGATGGTCGAAGAAAAGGTCCTCGTCAAAAACGGGTGCGAGGCCGAAGAGGAAGATGGTAGGGGAAACCCGCAGGAGCCGAAGGAGGTCGGCATGAATATGGTCTTGGTACTACCGTCAGAGTTTTCAACCCCAGGAGGGCAAACCAACGGCCTGGATAATGACGTGGCTGAGGAGCAACTTGATCAAAGGCCAAAGACGAAGGAAGAGTTGTTGGCCGTAGCCTTCAACGAGGTGATACCCAAAGACGATCTGAACAAATACCAACACCTCAAACCGTTATATATCTCCGCTCATGTAGAGGGTGTGCCCGTGTCCAAGGTTTTCGTTGACTGCGGGGCGACGGTCAACATCCTTCCTTATTCCCTGATGAGGAAGCTGGACAAGTCAAAGGAGGACCTCATCCCCAGCGACGTGGTCATGAGCAGCTTCGGCGGCGATAAGTCTAAAACCATCGGCGTGTTGCCATTAAAGATTACCGTGGCCGACCAGACAGGAGTCGCGGCCTTCTACGTGGTCAAGTCCAGCGTCGACTACAATATATTGCTCGACCGTGATTGGATCCACCAATCTGGGTGTATACCGTCTTCCCTCTTCCAACTGTTATTCTTTTGGGACGGCCAGAAGGTGTCTATACACCCGGCTGACGAAAAGCCTTTCGAGGCCAACGCCGTACAAGCTCAGATTTAAGACGACGACGTTGGATGGGTTGTCCTTACCGGCCACGATGCAAGAGGCCGACCAACTAGAACGACGGCCCAGAAAGTGCTAGAGTTAGGCGCCGAGAATGTCCGACAGGATTCGGCGCGTGAAGTGTTGATCGACCTCACCAGCCTTTAGATGATAGACAAAGCCACTAAAGAAGAAGGAGCAGCGGCCGTGACTGACCTGCTAGAGAGACTGCTGGTACACTGGGCGGAGGAATCCTTACGGCCAAACTCACCAATCAACCTGATCGAATTCCTCCACGAATCAGACGAGGCGGACACTTTGACTTTTGACGACCTAGAAACGGTGCCAGCCGAGATGGAGGATGACTACCCTAAGGTCCAGGACCCTTTATTAGAGATAAATGTAGGGTCGGAGGCCGAACCACGGCCTCTTTTTGTAAGCCAGCTTTTGGACCCCGAGTTAGCGGCCGAGGTTATCGGCCTGCTCCATGAATATAAGGATTGTTTTGCTTGGGATTATCATGAGATGCCTGGATTGCCAAGAAGTTTGGTCGAGCACGAATTAAAAATCAAGGAGAGGTTCAAGCCTTTCCAGCAGCCGCCAAGGCGTTTCTCGACCGAGGTACAACTTAAAGTCAAGGAGGAAATTGAACGGCTCCTTAAAGCCGGATTCATCTGAACGGCCCGGTACGTTGAGTGGTTGGCCAACATTGTACCAGTTTTAAAGAGAACTGGGGCTTTGAGGGTTTGCACCGATTACAGAAATCTGAATCTCGCAACCCCCAAGGACGAATACCCCATGCCTATGTCAGACCTCCTGGTAGACGGAGCCGCAAAGCACGAACTCTTATCTTTCATGGACGGCCATGCTGGTTACAACCAAATTTTCGTAGACGAGGAGGATGTCCACAAAACGACGTTCAGATGTCCAGGAGCAATCGGAACCTATGAATGGGTAGTCATGCCGTTCGGCCTAAAGAATGCCGGCGCGACATACCAGCGAGCTATGAACCTTATTTTCCACAACCTTATAGGGCGGACCGTTGAAGTCTACATCGACGACGTGGTTGTAAAGTCCCCATCCAAAGCCGACCACGTAGGACATCTCCGACAGGCTTTTGACCGAATGTGAGCGCATGGCCTAAAAATGAACCCAAAGAAATGTGCTTTCGGCGTCACCGCCGGGAACTTCCTCGGTTTCTTGGTTCACCAACGAGGAATCGAGGTGGATAAAAACAAAGCTACGACCATTATGGCAGCACCTCCGCCAAGGACCAAGAAGGAGCTCCAGTCCTTCCTCGGTAAGGTCAACTTTTTAAAGCGGTTCATATCCAATCTGGCGGGGAAGATCCGGCTGTTGACTCCTCTGCTCAAATTAAAAGACACAAAGCGATTCGTGTGGGGGGCAGAGCATCAAGTGGCCCTCGATGATATCAAGAAATATTTATCTCAACCGCCGGTCCTTATGCACCCGAAAAGAGGGAAACCCTTGAGGCTCTATATTTCGGCCTCAGAGGGCTCTATCGGCTGTCTGTTGGCTCAAAACAACGAATCTAACGAGAACAAGCAGTGCACTATTTGAGCCGCACCCTTAACGTGGCCGAGCTAAACTATTCGCCGATTGAGAAGTTGTGCTTGGCACTTTATTTCGCAGCTACTAAGTTGCGCCATTACATGCTTCCTTCGGTCGTTCAGATCATCTCCAAGACCGATCTCATCAAATATATGCTCACTCGGCCGATCATACGCGGGAAGTGGACGATGGCATTGTCTGAATTCACCTTCCAATATGTAGCTCAGAAGTCGGTCAAAGGTCAGGCATTGGCCGATTTCCTGGCTCATCACCCGGCCCAGGGGCAGGAAGAAGAATTGGAGGTCGAGATCGGCATGGCCCGCATGGAAAAGAACTACTGGACCATGTACTTCGACGGCTCCAGTGCCGAGGCCAGGTCGGGGGCCGGAGTCGTAATCGAGTCCCCTCAAGGGCGAAGGTGACAATTCGCGTTCCAACTTGATTTCAAATGCACCAATAATCAGGCCGAATACGAAGCGCTCATTATCGGTCTCGAAATCCTGAAAGAAATGAAGGCAACCCGTGTTTTGGTCTACGGTGATTCTCAGCTAGTAATTAACCAACTGACCGGGGAATACCAGTGCACGAGCGAGAAACTAACCATGTATTATGTAACGGCCCTCAATACGGCCGACGATTTCTCCAGGATTTCCTTTGTTCACGTGCCACGCGCCGAAAACCATGAGGCCAATGAGATGGCCCAGGTGGCGTCAGGTGTGAATATTCCAGACAACGACCATGATCGCGTAATAAGAATCGAGAGGCGTACCCTGCCAGCTTTGGCTGAACGAGGAATGACAGCGCAAGTATCTTCGGCCGAGATTACCGACGGGGTCAACAAGGCCGAAGCCGACTGGCGCTACCTCATAGTGAAGTATTTGCGTGACCCTTCCGGCAGCCATGAGAGAACTACACGTTTCCGAGCTCGGTGTTATCTGATTTATCATAACAAGCTGTATCGAAAGGGATCAGACGGCTTATTGCTCTTGTGCCCCAGCGCCGAAGATATCAAGGTCATCATGACCGAATCTCATGAAGGGATTTGCGGCGCTCACTAGTCTGGTGTCAAGATGAGATGGCTGGTTCGGAGGCACGGCTATTACTGGCCAACTATTTTAAAGGACTGCATAGAATATGCGAAGGGATGTATCAAGTGTCAAATCTACAGCCCCATATAAAAGGTACCAGCCGAAGCCCTCCACCCGGTCACTAAACCATGGCCGTTCAGAGGGTGGGCCGTGGATATCATCGGCAAAATCCATTCGGCCGCGTCCAACCAACATGCATGGATTTTGGTGGCAACCGACTATTTTACTAAATGGGTCGAGGCAGAGTCCTATCGGTCAATTTCTAGCGCGCAGGTGGTCAGATTCTTTGAGAATCACATCGTCCACAGATTCGGTATCCCAGAAACCAGTTTTCGCATCGGCCGAGACTCGAGAGTACACTGAAAGGATGGGGATCAAATTGCTCCACTCAACACCTTACTACCCCCAGTTTAACGGACAGGCCAAGGCGAGCAACAAGGTAATCAAAGGCATCCTTGAGAAAATGATCGAGGAGAAACCTAGGGCATGGCACGACTTACTCCCTGAAGCCCTTTGGGCTTACCGAATCTCAAAATGATCGGCCACGGGCACATCTCTTTACGCCTTAACCTACGGTCATGACGCCATTGTTCCAATAGAGTTAAAGGTTCGGTCTCTCCGTGTGACCGAACAGCCTGGACAAGAAAGGAAGGACTATGTGCAAGCCATGGCTCAGGAGTTGGAAGATTTGGAGCAATCCAGGCTCGATGCTTATAACTTAATGCAAGCACAGAAGCAGATTGCGGCGAGGGCCTATAACAGAAGGGTCAAGCAGAAGACTTTCACCGAAGGCGATTTTGTATGGCGAGCCGTGCTTCCTGTTGGGACGAAGGACCCTCGGTTCCGCAAATTCTCACCTAACTGGGAGGGACCGTTTATTATCGAACGAATCCTCGGTCAAGGTGAATTTCAGTTAAAGGATAGGGATGGAGAATGGCACAACTTGCCAATAAACGGCCAGTATTTAAAGAAGTATACCCCGTCATTATGGGAGACGGCCGAGCAAGAGTTATGAGGATTGCAGTTGGCAAATAAATGAAGTAAACAACGCAACAAAAGGAAAGAAGAATCATACTTCATTTAGTTTAAAAAAGGATCATGTTTACAAGGAAACGGCCAGGCCATGGCCGATTACAAATCCACATGAGAGAAATTACATCCTAAAATCTACGAACAACGGCTTCGTGGTCTCCTTGCTGGACAGGCAAACGTTTTCTCCCCGAGGCAATGTCTCCACCACCCATATCGTCACCAACCACAGCCGACCTAAAGCCAAGGCTTCACTCAGGCCAGAGGAAGGGCCATCACTCAGGACACGAGTACGGCCAGGTAAACCCAGGGCCGTCACTCTGGACATGGGTGCAGCCGGACGTAGCTAGGGCCGACACTCAGGCCATGGTAAGGGCCGACTCCCTGGCCAGGGCCGTCACTCAGGCCATGGTAAGCAGCCGTCACTCTGGCCATGGTAAGCGGCCATTATTCTGGCCATGGTAGGGGCCGTCACTCAGGCCATGGTAAGGGCCGTCACTCTGGCCATGGTAAGCAGCCGTTATTCTGGCCTTGGTAGGGGCCGTCACTCCGGCCATGATAAGGGCCGTCACTCCGGCCATGGATGCAACCAGGGTAATCAGCCGAATAAACACGGCCATGTTGGGGTCATCATACCAGGCCTTCCCATCTTCATCAGTCGCATTGCAGTTCCTCCTCGGCCTCACAGGGAGGGAGGTCATCTTCCTCCAGGGCTGGGAAGGAACCTCGGCCGCATCTTGGTTTTGGCTCACGTCGACTTTCCAGGACGAAAGGCGATTGGTGGACAGCAGGAGAGGAGGAGCCATCTGGACTAGGCCAAACTACCAAGTCGTAAGATTCAGCAGATGTGGCTCCCTGGCTTTGGAAGGGCTACAATAAGGGCCATCAGAGCAGGTTGAAATGAAGAAGGATGAAGCCCAGGAATCAAAGAAAGGTCACTAAGTGATGGAAAGGTTTCAGAATTGGAGAAAGAAGGCTGAGAAAACTGGGGAGGTCAGAGTGAATTTTTGAAGAGCATGAACTTAAGGATTTTTTGAAGGCATGAAGAAAAATGAAGAAAGGCAGGGTTTTTATACTCGCGCTAGAATTCAAAAACAGGGCGTGGCTCTCTCGAGAGACGTAACGTTCTGACAGCGTGCTCGAAAGCACGATGACGTGTCAAAAGTCCAGAGGCCGTCGTTTCATTTGACGAGGCAAAGCGACGCCTCGGGTAAGGCTGGGCAATGATGGCCTGCACGACGTGCTTAAAACATTAAATGCACCGACTGACCTGCGCATTTAATGCCCCAGTTGTCAATCACTTCAGAAGGAATGCTTGGGGTGATATGTGACCCACAGCTCGTGTAGGTGAGTCCTACAATTTTTCTTATGTCCCGATTGGGCTTCATTTGCGATTAATTATTTGTGTTGGGCCAAGGATAAGCCTGGGCCTAGCCCTTGGATTTTTGGGCCTCAACATTAGCCACCTTGATTATTGGGGCCATGAGCAGATATTGAGATGGGCCAAATAATCAAACCCAGCCCAAAAAAGATCAAATCCACGTTGATGACATGACCTTCTCGTTTCCCGCATGTGTGCTGCTATGATTGTCTTCCAGTAGTCTTTCACGCTCCCCAGGCGAGCGCTTTCATCCAGCTTTGTCTTATTTCATTCACCTTTTGTTTCTCCTTTTTCTTTTTCTTTTCTTTCTTCATCCTTGATTTCCTCCTTCCGTACTTGCACAACCAAGACCTCTTATTTTCCTCTCTTGATTCTACTGGTTCTCCATCATGCTCAGGCTTGGAGACCCTTCGAGACAAGAAATCGCTAAAAGACACCCTCCATAACCACCAGTCGGTTATGCACAGTGAAACCGTTCGCAACCACTGAGAGGGGCCACCATTCCCCTTTAAAAACCCTAAGTTTCTCGACCTTCTCCTTCAATTCGTCAAAAGTCAGGTTTAAAAAGGTCCCTTCGCAGAGCGTGGAGCGACTCGGAGAGAAGATTGCGAGACGGTTCCTTTTTCCTTGCTTTCCGGCAAGCTGCTGGAACAAGCACCATCGAGGGCAGTGGTAAGCCTTACTCCTCTATTTCTTCTCCCGCTTCTCTATCATAAATCCTAAGAATCCTTCATGAGAAGAATGTTTCCCCCTTTTTTTCTTTCCCTTTTGCTGCCTGTTCGTTTGATTTTTATACCCAAGCTTGAATTTTGGATATGCACCACTGATTAGGGATTTTAAGTGCCAATTTGTCCTAATCGAACACAAAATCTCTAGATGATGTCAAAGCAAGGTAGAAAAAGCATAAGCGTGCAATGTATCGAATGCCCTTGCTTTTATTTAGGAATAACGAGTTCATGGCCCCTCTAAATAATCGACCTCTGTGATTTGGGTTCTCTTCGGTGCTTGAATCAATTAACTTCTTTTTTTCTGCGGATGCAACTGTACAAATGCATTGGCTTCACCCTTCTACAAGTATTGGCATGAAGCTGTAGGAATGATGGAGACGTGCATATGCGTGTGCGTGTTTTCTTTTTTTCTGCCCCCCCCCCCCCCCTATTTTGAGAAAGGTGAAAATCTGAGTCTCCAGGCTATTCGTGAAGGTGCCGGAACTTATGCATTTCGTTCCCCCTCCTTTTTTGCAGATATCTGTGACTCAGTGACCTTTATCATGGCATCTACTCATCTTCCGCCAATCATGATGGACCACCTCTACTCCCTGGATGACAACCTCAAAGTAGGAGGGCCCCTCTTGCCGCTCGAAGAAGCTTGTGAGAATCCTGTTGTTGGCAATGAGCCACTGCCTGAGACTGTCCCCGTAATTGACCCTGCTTCCATATCCAGGTGCTGTATTGAGAAAGGTCTATTTTCGGCTGTCCCCTTATTCTTTCAGTATCCTTGCAGCATTAGTAAAAGTTGTTCGGAATGGGTTGATCGAGAGCTGCTAGACCCATCTACTTGTGATATTTTACGCAAGGCACAGATTCTTGAAGCCATTTTCCTTTCCAAATTGTGGGACATTCACGTCGAAGCAAAAATGCTCCATCATGAGGTTAGGAGGTGGAGTACTGCTGCCCACACTTTTGTATGTCCATGGGGGAATTTACTCCCACTCTTGAGGACATGGCAAATATCTCTCGCCTCCATTTTGTTTTACAGGTACTCCCCAAATCAAAGACAAAGGCAAGGAAGCCCCCGCGGTCCCAAAGCGCCGAAGCATGCGTATACTTCAAACACGGTTCGCTGGCACTCGCCAAAGCGAGGGTGAAGACTCAGGACCTAAGGTAGTAGTGACAATTGAGGATGATGACGACGGAAGTGACGAAGATGATATAGAAACTAGGATTAGTGCCCGTGAGCAAGGGAGCATTCGCAGCACAAGTGGCACAGATGAGGACCTCGACGAGGACCAATATTATAGACATGATGAAGGCACCTATCCGGATCCCTACACTCACTTGGAGGAACCAGCTAACTCAGACATACCTCCTAGGTTTGCTATCAACCGTGAGCAGCAAGTTAACACTATACCAGTATAATTGCTTTGCTTGTTTTGCTTGATATGTGGGTGTTGTATGCTGGCTGCTGTAGCTCACGACTCGTAACCCGCCTCTTTTCTGCAAGTCATGTCCTTTGTCAAAGACACGGTGGACTGCCCACCAGAGGCTAACCTTAGCTTTCCGGCTGCTATCACTGACACCCTGCGAGCTGTCGGCAAGGTACCCATTGCTTTGTTGTTCATCTTCTATGCCCTGATTTTTGCTTCCTTGCGTGCCATTTGTCATTTTGACTTGTTTTCCTTCCTGCCCCTTCCCCCTTTTTTTAGGTCAAGAGCACTCCACAAGGGGCGGAGGATATACTTCCTATCCCATTTCTTGGAACATCATATGCGGCTGCCGACACTGCCCTTCACCTTCCAGCAGTGCCACCTCTTGCTCCTCCTCTTGGGACAGCGGATGCGGCTGCCGGCACCTCTTCGCGGCTTCAGTAGCGCTGCCTCCTACTTCTCCTTGCCTGGGCACGCCCAACACAACTGCTGGCAGCTCGCCTACTTCTCCTTGCCTGGGCACGCCCAACACAACTGCTGGCACCTCTCCACAACTTCCAGCAGTGCCACCTCCTACTCCTCCTTTCCTAGTCACATCCAACATAGCTGCCGGCACCTTGAACATTAAGCAGCAGGAATTGGAGAACCAGTGCTGGGAGGTGCATGCCCTCCTCCTTGCTAAGGGTATTTCCGCCGATAATGCTGAGTGTGTGACGGAGGCAACAGCTAGATCATCTCCTAGGGCTTCCTCCGTTCTTTTCGGGCATTCTTCATAGCTTTAAGGCATATAATTCCTCTTCCCTTTTTTATTTATTTATCGGGCTACGCCTTCCAGTATCACCTAGTCTTGACACATGCCTTCTTTCTTTTTGCAGGTTGTCCTTCCTTGGCTTGGTGATCGATCATCTTGGCGCATGGTTCTGTTCCCTTTGAGACTATAGGATGCGTGGGTCTTTAGCATGTGTAGCTTTATCTCGTCTTGACTGTAGTTTTTTTTTTTTTAACACTCTAACGACTATGTCGTTATGAATTTGTAATGTAATATTGAATCACCGGAGCTTGTATTAGTTTCTGAATGCTTGAGGCATGTTGTAATTTGCATGTCCTATATATATATATATATATATATATATGCATATATTGCTTGGCTGGCAGAGTTTGTTTTTGTGAATTGCGTGAGATTTTTTATTTTTTTTTTGACAGGTTGGATGTCCTTAAAACAAGGTACATGCTGCCAAAATTTTGCCTAACCATTGGGCCTGAAAAACACCTTCTTGTCATGCGTAAAAAGGGTCAGACTTAGTATATGCATGGCTTTTGCTAAGTTTTTGCAAACTTCCCAGTCGCTTTGCATATTCTGGTTGTTTATCAAAAGAGAATAGCAATTTCACTGTTCCGGTATCTCAGGAACGCATGCCTTTTTGTAATGGCTTGGCTTTGCCTACTCCATGTTATTTTGCTTGGGCCTGATGCTTGTCGATAGTTAGGAACCCCATCCAAGTGGCTTTGCTTGGCATGTTTTACTGCTAAGTAGCGTGTTTTGTTTTTGTTCTAATGTAAAGGAGGTTTAAGATACATAGAAGTAAAATTTTCAGAGATATATATATATATATATATATATATATATATATATATATATATATATATTAAAATAATCCTTCGTTCTCGTTGCAAAGCCCCTGCTACCATGATGGTGCATCACACAAAAGCGTCTCCTTTTTTTTCTTTTTTCTTTTTTAAATATGAAGGTAAGACAGAAGGAGTTCATTTCTAAAACAAAAGGAAATACGATAATAAAAGTGCTGGGCATAAAATTAACTTAGCAGTAGTAAGGCTTGAGCCACTTCCCATGGATGAGATCCGTTAGCGTGCCTTCAGAGACCAAGCGATAATAGCTGCTGATGTAGACCTCTTTGATTGCAAACAGTCCTTCCCATTGTGGGGCAAACTTGGAAGGTCCCGATATTTGCCTTCTCACATGCTCGACAACTTTTAGCACGAGGTCTCCTTGCTTGGTCATTTCCTTGCGAGTAATTTGGCGTGGAATGACGATGCTTGACACCATAGCCGCTAAGTGTCGAGCTTCCTTGCTTGTTAACAAATGGGGTACCATTGTTGGTAACGATCTTGTATGGGATTCCGAATCTGCATACGATGTATTCACGGATGAAATTTGCAATGGCAGCCCCCACGGCCTTTCGAAGAGGAACTGCCTCAACCCACTTTGTGAAATACTCAGTGGCTGTGAGGATCCACATATAGCCGTCAGAAGGTGGGTGGATAGTTCTGATCAAGTCAAGCCCCCAAATGTGGAAAGGCCAAGGAGTACGCATGTCCTGTAACAACATGGGAGGCTTATGGCTTAAATTGGCATGGGCTTGGCATGCGTGGCACTTCTTTACGAAGTTGTAAGCGTCATTCTTCATGGTAGGCCAATAATAACCAATATTCAGCAGCTGCCGATGAAGCCTCTTCATTCCTTGGTGTTCGCCACATTCTTCAGCATGAATTTCCTGCATAATTTGCTGTGCTTCTGTTTCCCTCTTTTCGGCCGGGTAGGCCGATTGAAGGAGTTTTTGGTCCTTCTTCTTTTGGATGCGGGGCGTGCCACCACCAAGCCCCGAATTTGGGCTTGAATGGAATGTGAGTAGATGGATGTGTTGCGCTTCTAACTTCTGATCAAACGATTGATCGGCCAAGCAAGGAACCTCCTCTTGGCCTAGGTTCTTTCACTTCCTCGGGCTCGAGGATGGTTAGGTTTCGTACGGATGTTTTTATGATTTTTAGGATTTTAAGTAAAAATAGTGCAATTAAACTAAATGTGCAAAAAACGTAAAGACAAGAATTGAAGTGCGATAAAATAAATCAAAGCAATAAATAAAGCGAGAATGAAAATAAAAGCGATAAGAACAATAAGAACGATAAAATAAAGTAGACTTGAAATTGAACTTAATCGAAGTGCGATAACAATGAAAAGCAAAGTGTTTCCCTCTTTTCGGCCGGGTAGGCCAATTGAAGGAGTTTTTGGTCCTTCTTGTTTTTTGAGTGCGGGGCGTGCCACCACCAAGCCCCGAATTTGGGCTTGAATGGAATGTGAGTAGATAGATGTGTTGCGTCCGAGATTTGACTTTAATCAAACGATTGTTCGGCCGAGCAAGGAACCTCCTCACGGCCTAGGTTCTTTCACTACCTCGGGGTCAAGGCTTTATGTGAGCGACCAAATGATGTGGAGTGGGTGGAGATGAAGATTGAAGGTGAAACGTAATGAAACAAAGAATAAGTGCGTAAAGTAAAGGTGCTTAAACTTAAATATAATTTAAAGACAAATGCGTAAAGTAAAGTGCGAAAGATAAATAACGTAAATACGAGAATTAAAGTGCGATAAAATGAATCAAAGCAATAAATAAAGCGAGAATGAAAATAAAAGCGATAAGAATGATAAAGTAAAATGAACTTGAAATTAAACTTAATTGAAGTGCGATAACAATGAAAAGTAAAGCAATTGAAATAAACTTGAGTTTAAATGACAAGGTAATGTAAATTGCAAGAATTTAAACTTACACTAAGAAAAGGAAGAACTCGCTACACTAGGTGCATGAAAAGTAAAATCCTAAGTCTAGGAAAAGAAAAGTGCGAGACGAAAGATAGGTTTGTCTGTCTGATGTTGTGTGTCTTCTGTCTTCGTCGAACAAGGTTTATATAGGGCGCTCATCAGCCCATGGGCTGGCCATTGAATGGCCAAATGTCAACTCTTCTTAAAAATCTTTCCTTTCGAATCCCTCCTACATCCGTGGGATTGTATTGATTGAAATATTCTGACATGCTTGATTCTTCCTCCTTTTGGAACACTCGGAGTTACTATCAAATTCCTTGATTTCTTTCCTTGCAAAGCCTTTGTCACGTGCATATGATCCTCCGAAAATCTGGGCTTGAATTGGTGGCTTAAACTTGGGCCTTTGATTTTATTATAATTTTATTACATATATTATATAAATGTAAAACAATACAAGAAGGGCCAACCCTCTCAGTCCGGCTGATCGGTTCATAATTGTATATCATTTTGTACTCTTCTAGCTTATGATTTGGTTATGTTTTTGAGTTAAACTTGTGCTTTTAATCCTTTTTGTGTTTATCTTTCAGTTAATTGACATTTAGGTAACAATGATGACTTTGGATAGGAAATGATGCAATCCATGCATGTTAAGGCTTGATTTGGGTGAATGGAACAAGGGCTTAAAGACAAACACATTTTGGCTACAACTCCTTTCCAGCCCAATTTCGTAGGTCAGCTTCTTGGCCTTGGATCAGCATGCTATGGGGCTTGGATGAGGTGAAGATCTTCATGAAACTTGTTCCAATGGGTGTCTAGTACAACATATCCAAATGTCAGCCCAATTGGACATTTGTGGAGTGCTCAGCCCGCCCAACACTCAACCTTGCTCAGCAGGATTTGCAGCTGCCAGCTTTGAGCCTTGTCTCCTCCTTTAAGCCATGTGCCTCACCCATGCTGCAACTGACTTTGGATCCAACATAATGAGTGAAGTGGGGAGGCATTCCAGCTATGAAAGTCTAAAGGATCAAGTTGGTACATGCTGGAGTTATTATAGAGAAAGCATGTGCATGCATGTAAAGCATAAATGAAATGAAGTCAATTCCAGTCTCTGTTCGGCAGCCAAATTGCAAGGCCCAAAACGCATACTTCTACTGCTCCAATGGGAATACTTTCTTCATAGAAGTTGTTCCAATGGGTGTCTACTATAACATATCCAAATTTAAGCCCCATTGGATAAGTTTTGAAACCTCTGGCCTTCCTACACCAAGTCTGGTCAGAAGACTCGTTTTTGTTCAACAACCAAAAGAAGACCACATGGGTTGGCAGCAAAAGGCAGCCACAATTGATCACCTTTGATCCCATGTGAAGAAATCTTGAGGTGCAGCAAAAGAAGTATGGGATGAGATTGATTCCAACCACACTAACATAGACAAGATGAAGTGTGAGTTATGGGTTGTATTAAAAGAGGAATGGTGGTGTTGGATTTCATCATGTTGTTCCTCCCTCTTAGCCCTATAAATAGAGAAGCCTTCAAGCTTCAAAACACACCCCAAGGGGGGGAGCTCTCAAACACTTCTCTAGAGCTCCCTTCCCTTCTCTCCCTCAAATTCTCTTCGTTTCCTTTCAAGTTGTCAATTGTTGTAGTAAAATGAGTTTACTTAATTTTCCTTCAAGTTTTTCTTAGTTTCACTTTACTTTTATTTGTAATGTACATTCTTTCTTAAGTATTCAAGTTTAATTAGTTTCCAAGTTTCAATTATGGTTTTTGTTCTTATTCATTATGCTTATAAGTTAATAGGCTAGTTTGAATGATTGATCACCATTTAGGCTTGCATGTTAGCTATCTTGGTTTGAATTAAGAGTAGACACCATGCTTTAATTCGAATTGAACTATGAATAAGAAGAGTATGTATGGACATTCGACAACAGGGATTAGATACATGCTTGGTTGTTTAAATTGTTCTTCTATGCTTAATGGGTTCCTAATGCTTAGTTTTAGGTTAGACAACAAATGATCAAATTAGGGAATTAGGAACACAAGGTTATGACCAAACACCATGGCTTAATCATACTTTAGCTAGAATCAATCCGTTAATCTAATTGAACTTGGGAACTTATCTACTTGAGTTATTTTCTTTTCTTTCTTTCTTGTTTTATTTATTTTCTTTCTTGTTCTTCTGTTTTGTGTAGGAAAACTGAATTGGATTATTCAATCACCAATCCTCGTGGGATCGACCGCGCACTTACATATGCTATACTACCAAACGGCTCGTGCACTTGCGAGTATCACAAGTTGAGGATGCAGCTGAATCTATTTTGGTGCAGCTGAATCGACGCAACACCGGCTGCCCATTCTTATTCATTCATATATATATATATATATATATATATATATATATATATATATATATATATGTTGTATAAATAAGCCACCGATCTGTAAGGGCTCCAAAATTGGTCCGCCAAGAAACCTTAATTCAATCTTCTATACTCATATATATATATATATATATATATATATATATATATATATATATATATATTAAATTACACACGTGGGCCCCTTGGTTATTGAAGTCGGCGGCACCAAGCATGAATTTTTACATGCATGAACATTAGTGTATATGTGGCTGGGCCAGCAACTTGGGTTTTATAATTCATATATATGTATATAATATATATATTAGACTTTAACTTTGAAACCCTTCAACCTGACTTGCAATACACCTACAGACTTCAGCCGCATAGTTCTAATATTCCAAAAAACCTCGGCCGCAACTATTTCATTTGAAACCTGGCCGCATTTTTAACACAACTTGGCCTAGCTTTCCAGCCGCCAACCAACCAAAAATCCTGCCCAAGAAATCTGTAGCTTCCGGCCGCCAAGACTGCTGAACATCCAGCCGCAACTTGCTAGCCCAAGCTCCTTCGACCGCGGCCGGCCTCCAAAAACCCGGCCGAGATCTCCAACAGCCCCGACCGTGAGTTTTAGCCATTCCAGCCGTACACTCCAGCCACTATCGAACTGCCCGGCTACATCTCGTAAGGCCCGGCCTTTTCTGGCCGTGCCCCTCAATTTTGCAAGCCCGGCTTGCCCAACGAAGTCCAGCCGCAATTCTTCTCGTGCCCATTTTTCCTAGCTCCATCCAGCTGCAAGTTTGTGCATCCCGGATTGCTACGGCCCCCAAAGTTCAACGGCTACCCAATTCCGCAATTGAGAAGCCCGGCCAATTTTCGTGCTTTCAGAAATTGCCCAAGTTAGGTGGATTTCTACCACCCCTAAACATTGCCCCCCGAGTTGTTTAGCTCGGAATTGGTGTAGAGGTAAGCAAATTGAAACCCAAAACCTTTCAATTTCTGAAATTTGAGATTTTTCTTTTTTGCTTGCCTTGCACGTTATTAAATTTTGAATCGGGTAGGAATTTAGGAAGACACCAATTAAATTGGAGGGACTTTTGAACTTCCTATCCGTTAAAAACCCTAGATATTACAAATATCCAAGAGTTCTCCTTCATTTTCACATAAACACTTCCACCATAGCTATAGGCTTTTAGAAGGTTTCCTCTCAAAACCCATATTCTTTTTCCTTCAAATTCATCATTTCGCACACCGCATTCACCCGAATCAACATCAAACTTGAGATTTGCAAGCTTCTAAGTACGTTGCACTAATTCTTGGTTGATTTTGGCATGATTTTGATGCATTTGTAGCTTTCAAAAGTTTAGAGTTGAAACTTTGAAGTATGAATAGTGCCATGATGTTCTTCGTGTTCTTGTTTCGAATATTGTTTGCTTCACCATATTTTTCTTTGATTCGATTTTGCCTCATGTTTGTAGGATGGAATCCATTCCAAGTGATAGCGCCCAATTTTTTGAAGACATGAAAGTGGCCATGGAAAACGATTTGGGCAAGCAAGTCTTCGCCTACTACCTCAATGCTTTTCCCAATTCCGCCCAATACATTCTCGGCCCATTTTTCTCCGCCTATCCGGAGGAGGTGGCAAGGGTGTGGGTGACGCATCCGAGGAATGGCCCAATTTATTTTTCAGACTTCACATGGGCAACCGTTTGGGAGAGCTCCAAACCATTCAAAGGTTGGCCAACGGGAGGCCCCATAAAAAAGGATTCCGCCCTAAGTAAAGAAGCCCTTTCAAAGAAAGCATCATCCGCCGCCGGGAAGCCCGACCACTCAAGCTCGGCGGATGGAAAGTTTGATTGGTATCATTGGTTCAAGGTATTGGAACCAAAATTGAAGGGCCATTGGAAGAAAATTGGAATATATGATACATTACTCCTATGTGCGGGGAGCCCCTTTCCTTGCGACCGATCTCTCATCATTGTGGTCCTATGCTTTTGGTCTTCTGTTGCGTAGATTTAGCTCCACCAAAATGGATTAAGCTGCATCCTCAACTTGTGATACTCGCAAGTGCACGAGCCGTTGGTAGTTTAGCGTATGTAAGTGCGAGGTCGATTCCACAGGGATTGGTGATTGAATGATCCAATTTAGTTTCCCTACACAAAACAGAAATGAAAAAGAGGAAATAAATAAAACAAGGAAGAAAGAAATAAGTAACTCAAGCAAATAAGTTCCCAAGTTCAATTAGATTAATGGATTGATTCTAGCTAAAGTATGATTAAGCCATGGTGTGTGGTCATAACCTTGTGTTCCTAATTCCCTAATTTGATCATTTGTTGTCTAACCTAAAATTAAGCATTAGGAACCCATTAAGCATAGAAGAACATTTTAAACAACCAAGCATGTATCTAATCCCTGTTGTCGAATGTCCATACATACTCTTCCTATTCATAGTTCAATTCGAATTAAAGCATGGTGTATACTCTTAATTCAAACCAAGATAGCTAACATGCAAGCCTAAATGGTGATCAATCATTCAAACTAGCATATTAACTTATAAGCATAATGAATAAGAACAAAAACCATAATTGAAACTTGGAAACTAATTCAACTTGAAAACTTAAGAAAAGAATTTACATAACAAAGAAAAATAAATTACAACTAAGAAAACATTAAGGAAACTAAGAGAACTTTGAGGAAGAAAGGAAGTGTTTGAGAACTTTGAGGAGGGAGAAGAAAGTGTTTGGGAACTTTAGAGAATTTTGGAAGAACATGTGTTTGAGAGCTTTGAGGATTTTGGAAGGGAATGTGTTTGTGAAGTGTTTGAGACATGAAGACTTTTGGAAGAGAAGGGAAGTAGAGAGATGTTTGATATTTAGTACAAAGAAAATTTAATAGAATGATCTTATTACAACAATTGAGAACTACAAAGGGAAACTAAGAGAATTTGAGGGAGAGAAGGGAAGGGAGCTCTAGAGAAGTGCTTGAGAGCTCCCCCCCTTGGGGTGTGTTTACAAGCTTAGAGAACTTCCCTATTTATAGGCCTAGGGGAAGTGAAAATCTGAATTCAAAATGGCTAATGCATACAACACTTGTTTTATAAAATCTGAAATGGTTGATGCACTTGTATTAGAAAATCTAAATTGGGTGATGCACTTGTATTAGAAAATCTTGAATTGGTTGATGCACTTCACCAATAGATCCCACCAGCAGCCCTAGCTCATCTTCATGTCACCATGACCAAGCTTCCAACCAGAAATGATAGCTCATACCTAGCTCACCATGAACAAGCATCCAACCAGCACATGCTGAGGTCAGCATGACCAGCAACTTCAAGGGCTTACAACTTGGGCTTCTCTTAATCAAATTAGGACTTTAAGCACTCTAAATTGAAGTTCAGAATGTCTTCTTTCCAGCCATATGTTATTTGGGCCAATCCAAGGTCGGAGGAAGAAGATAAGGCCGAAACAAATTGCTAACTCATTTTCCGCGCTGATAAGATCCATCCTGAGCATGGTTCTGTGTTTGCTAGGTAACGGACTCCAAATTTATCCAATGGGGCTGAATTTTGGATATGTTATAGTACACACCAATTGGAACAACGTTCATGAAGAATGTGGCCTCATTCGAGCTATGTAGGTTGTTGAAACAATGCTTGCAATATGACCTACGGAACTGGACTGGCAGGGGGCTGTAGCCAAAATGAGTTTGTCTTTAAGCTCTTCTTCCCTTTATCCAAATCAGGCTTTAACATGCATGGATTGCATCATTTCCTATCCAAAGCCATCATTGTTCCCTAAAGCTGAAAGATAAACACAAAAAGGATTAAAAGTACAAGTTTAACTCAAAAACATAACCAAATCATAAGCTAGAAGGGTACAAAATGATATACAATTATGAACCGATCATCTTCCTCCATCAATTGCATGAGGCTCCATTTTGGGATGATGACGCCTAACTTGCTAGACTTGGCCGCTATCGCCGGCCTTTGCCCTCATGGAGATGATTTCTCGGCCGCTAACCTTCCAGAATCCAAGGCGGGCTTAGATTTCCACAAGTCAAGCAAGACCTTTGGGAGTTGGGTGAAGACATATCTTGGTCATGGCGGAGAGCACACTGATCCTCCTTCCATCAATGGCGTCTCCTACATTGAGCATGTGGCTTTCCTTGTCATGTGGCTATGCAAGTTCTTGGCGTGCCCAAAATCCGGCGGGATTACTAAGGAGTTCCAAGCCTTGGCGGAGGTACTTGTGGATGGCCATCAAGTGGCCATGGGCCCAATTTTTCTTGCCTATCTTTATAGAGGGCTCCGCGAGGTAATTGCTAAACCCATGGATTATCATGCTTCTGGCCCTATATGGATTTTTCAGTTGTGGCTCCAGCTTTATTTTCCAGAGCTAAGTCCAACCACCGTTTGCCCCAATGATAAATCTCTTCTGGGCATTCCATTGCTCAACGCCCCACGCCAGAAGCATTATGTTGAGGATTGCTTCCGATTCTTTTATGAGTGCCAAGATAGGACTAGGGAGCATCTTTCCATTTGCCTAGATCATCGTTTCCCGGATTATCTAGCCCTGGATCTTTCCTCATTTCCTACGGCGGAGACGAAAAAGGAAAGACATAATATGTGGGCGAGCATCCTCATCAGCCGAGATCTTCCATCCGGCCTAATGGTGAACAAAGGTGGCAATTATCATTGTGGTGGTGAGCTCTATTATCCCGCCGCCGCGGGCTACCAACTGGGTTTTATACAGAGCATCCCGATACCACCCATGGATTCCATCAACCTACTTTCATCTTGGCGGGCGGAATTTAAGGATGCAAAAGAAGTCACCACCTTGACGAGTTTCAACCAAGACTTGGTGAAATCTTTTAGCATTCCGATTAGAGATCCCCGATTTGGTGACTTCGATATTTTCGTCCATTGGTGGAAAAAGATGTCGGCCAGTTGGTTTTCTCAATCATGCTCGGAGATTGGGGATAGGATCTTCAGGCATTGCCCATGCTCATTGGCCTACCAACAAGAGAAAGAGAAAAAGAAGGCCCAAGCAAAAGGTAAAATACTTTTATATTTACTTATTTTTGAATTGTGACATTCTTCCTTCTTCTAACTCTTCAAACTTCATAGTCGACACGACCGAGAAAAACGATCCCCCCGTCGACCCCATTGAAAGGGAGGACTCCGCCAATCTCATCGATGTTAATTCTGGGCGGGGCGTGAAAAATAGCGGGAGTGTAACGACCATGGCGCTCACCTCGTCAAAGTCTCCAAACTTCACTTTGGCCTTGCCCACTTTTAGCTCATTCTCAAACTTGGCCATCTCTTCCTTGCGTTCTTTCTCTAAGTGTTCCATAGCCTCCTCCGACAAATCCTCTAGGTATTCTTCATCAGCATACTCCTCATCATCCCCATAGAGCTCTTCGTCTTCGGCCGCCGAACCTTCGAGACTTTCTAATGGCCCCTTAGCTTCTTCCTCGGCCGGGTGCCCAGCCTCTCTTTCTACCATGTTGGCGTCGACCATGACTTGGTCTTCTTCCGCCCTAGGCTCGCTTGATATCTTATGGGGCTCACCCCCATTTTCTTGGACCATGTTTTGGTCCTTTTCTTCTTTCTTCTCAACCTTGGTGGGCTGAGCCACTTTGGTCATGGCCGGGGCCTTGGCGACCGGAGGCTTGACTTTCGGTGGAGCTGCCCTTGCCTTTTCAACCTTCAAAGGTTTATCTTCCCTCTTCTTGGTTGGCTCACTGACTTCAACTTTGGAGCTATTTGCCTCAAAAGCCCCAGTCAAATGGGCCTCCAACTCCAAGATTGGCTCTTCCGGGGCTGTTACCACAACTCGGCCATTCACCCATTCTCAACGTATTTTCATCTCCTCGGCCACGGCTGCCTCCAAGGATGCGACGGCATCGGCCTTGGCTAGCTCTAATTCCTCCAGCCGAAGCTTCTCTCGAAGCTCGACCAATCGGTCAAGTTGTGCTTGCCTCTTATCCGCCCATTCTAATTCCGCCTTGCAAGTGGTGGCATATTGCCTTTGAGCCCTTCTCGTTTGAGTCTTGCTCAAAGCTATTGGGGGAAGCTTTGGACCCCTGCTCCTATACCATTGGCCCACCTTGGTGTTTGGCACCTTGAAAGTTGGGACACCACTACCGTCCGCTGGGCGGGGTCTCGATACATAGGCCACATCTCGGTTTTTGCCCTCGCCCACCGAGATCCACATGCTTCTATTCTGGCTTGAGTCTGGCGAATCAATATCTTCATACCTTAGAGGGGCATGTTGATTTCTCCTCTTAGGCTGATATCTTGGCCTCTCGTACCTATCTTGGTACTCATGCAATGGCCGTTTGTTCAGCCTCACTTCCATTCTGCCCCTTGGGCTATGTGGGTCGTAATTCTCGGCCGAGCTTGTTATCACATTCTTTTCGAAGCTCCTAGGTCTGCCCATTTGGACTTGATCCTTGACTTGCTCCTTCATCAGCCCCTTAGTTGGTTCCTTGGTCGGCTCCTTCGGTTTTGGCTGAACCACCTCGAGAGTTACCTCACATTGGCATCGACTACATAACACAATTGCCTTTGGAGGTTCTTCCTTGGTCGGAACCTTGGCCAACTCGGGGTACATCTTGGCCTTGCCTTTTGCCTTAGGGTCTGCCGGGATCTCCCTTGCCCTTCTTTCCGCTGCAGCATTCGCCGAGCCACCTAAGTCCAACCTTGGCCTAGGTTGGTCTGGCCTTGGAAAGTTGGCATTCACCATGTTGACTTGAGCATTTGGAAAGGGATTCTGGTCGACGCCCATTGCAGCCTTCTCAGGAAATTTCAAAATCTTCCGATCGATGAGATCCTACACGGCATTCCGAAACACAAGACAATTGTTAGTCGTATGAGACCACACATTGTGAAACTTGCAATAAGTTTTATTTCTAAGTTCATTAGCCGACGGAATATCATGATCATTAGACAATTTTATGATCTTTTCTTTCAAAAGTTGGTCAAAAATTTGTTCGGCTTTAGAAATATCAAACGTGTAGGACTTTGTTACGACCGCCTTTTGGGAGGTTCCACTAAACTTGGAAACTTGGGCCGTTGTCGGCCTTTGATCCTTGGAGGCTTTAGACAAAGCCTTGCACACATATGGCCCTTTGGCCACAATCTCAGCCAAGTTTACCCCTGCCGACCCTTCTTCCTCTTCTGAGAAAACTTCATCACCCCTTTCTTCCAAATCCATGTCTTCGATGTCCACCGCGTGGACCGCCATAGTTCTAGGCCCGAAGGGTTTGGCCGAATTCTTATAAAAGGTTGGTCGAGGTGCCGGCGGCCCCTTTCGTTGTTAATCCTTTAAAAGGGCTTCGTATCGGTCCACCCGAAGTAAGAGATCATAAATGTCACGGAACTAAATTCCTTCAAATTTCTTTCGAAGGTCAAGCAACAATCCTCATTTGGGCCAATTTCGCAAATTCGTACTTTGGCATATTAACCGTTCACCTAGCCCTTACTTCTTTAAATCGCCCCAAGTATTCTTGGACCGACTCATTTGGCTTCTGACTTATTTTCGCCAAGTCGGCCATTGAGACTTCTGGCTCTGGCCGATAGAATTGCTCATGGAAGATTTGCTCCATGAGTTGCCAATTTGGAACGGAATTTTGTGGGAGCTTAACATACCACAAGAAAGCTGCCCCCGTGAGAGTACTCAGAAATAGCCTTAGTTTCAAGGCCTCGCGATGCCCAATCTCCGCACATTGGGCCGTGAATCGGCCAATATGTTCCACGGTCGACTGGAGCCCATCCCTCGAAAATAATACAAAATCCGGAACCTTGAAGCCCCTTGGAAATTCCTCTTGATCAAAGTGCTCCGGATATGGCCTTCGGTAGACTGGCCTACCAATCCTCCTAGCATGAGGCTCCATATCTTGAATCATTTGTTCGACCGCACCTCGGTCGATTGCTTGATTTCCTAGCAACAGATTGTTTGCATTCTCGCCGAGATTATTCCAACCACCGACTCCGACAAATTGGTTGATATGAGGCCCAGCAAAATTGGCCCCGGCCCCTTGGTGAGCTTGTGGGTGAAATTGATTATATGGCAGGAACACTTGGAATTGATTGGCCGCCGCATACGGATTGTTGCCCATCGGCGGAATATTAGCCACCGGGGCTGGGTTGCCCCCAGCTAGTGGATTAAGTTGGGGCGGATTTACTCCAAAAATATTTGGTTGGGCCTCCGTTTGAGGACCCATCGCTGGCATTCTATTAGGCATCACTAGATTCCACTTTGGCCATTTTGTTGGCCTAGCAATCGATCCAACCCCTCTTTGATCGAGTGGCCATGGGTTGAGGAATGGTTTGAGCCACCTCTTGCATTTGTTGATGCTTGAAGTTATTCGACATCTCCATTGTACGGATGAGTTGTTTGATTTCCAACGAAGTGGCATGATTTGGCCTGAACAATGGTCCTCCAGCGACTTTTGTAACATCTTCAACCAACACATGGTTGGGACCGACGACTAGATCTCGGCCGAAATTATTTTGGTCGATGGTCGTGGTTCGGCCGAGACCATTTTGGCCCGGTTGAGCGGTCGAAATATTTTGTCGCTGAGTATACATGGGGAGTGAACCAACCATCTGATTTTGATCGAAGGCATGTGAATCCCTCCGACGGATTACTCAGGTGGTGGACATGCTCCCAAGTCATTTTTGCCCACAAATCACAAACTTCCCCTTCCGGAGCCGAAATAAAGGAATCATTCATCTTCCGCCGACGGAACTCAATCTTGAGCCTTCCACCAAGCAAAGTATAATATGTATAATATTTTAATTTTTAAAACTAAGTGGCCAATTTGTTCAAGAATGAACCATGACCTTTATTAGAATCTCAACGGCCTACCTAGTAGGTGACCGTGTTGAACAAAATTTTCGTGAAGACCATGGCGGTGGCCAACCATGTTTTACTCCAAGCTTGGAGCCCTTCTTATTCTCGACTCGGATCTTACCATTTTGTTGGCTATGGGTTGAAATACTATGACGACTAATACCACCCGGATGACTTCTGGCCATCACTTTGGTCGACCCTTCATGCCCCCCAAATCCACTTGGTCTGCCAATCTTGGCCTTTGGCTGGGGCTCGATAAACTTTACCACTTGCAATTGTGGTCTCACAATGTCGAGCTTTTCTCCTACAATCATGTCTATCATTATTGCATCTTGGGTCATGCTCCGCCCTTCATTTTCACTAGATTGTAGGCCTTTACATCCTAGAATGGTTGCCTTGGGTTGGACCATATTGCAATTTTCATCGGTGACCATCTTTTGGGTCTCATCCCCTTGGGTGGACTCCTTTTCCTCAACCAATGTCAGGCTCTCAATAGGACGGTCAACTTGAACATTTGATCCTAAGGTCGTCTCGCCCATCTCTTTCTCACTCTCATATTCCATACTAACCTCACTTTCCTCTAGAGGAGTAGGTGGAATGGGTGGCCAACTTGCAACCACATGAGAATTTTCATCTTGTGACTGAGAATCAAGGTTGGGGTTGAGAGTTTGCCCCTCGGCTTGTTGTCTAAGAACTTGCTCTTTGATCACAAGTCGCAAGGAGATTTCACGCAACTGTTGGATCAAAAGTTCGTTGGAAACTGCCATCTCCATAAATAAATCTTTCACTTCAGATATTTCCTTTATGAAATTTTGATGTTCTTTGTCCGTGCGGTCAACATATGGCCTCTCACTTACGTTAAGAACATTTTGGCCACTATGGCCATTAGGATGATTCGTTTGGAGGGAACCATAACTAGGCTGATCATAAATACTGGGCGGATTATTTTGGCCATCTAGGTAAGTGTATTGTCCCCCGGCCACCTGATTGTATTGACCATTATAGCCATGTTGGCCATTCGCATAATTTTGATATACCATATTATTTTGGCCATGATTATTGTTTCCGCCATGTTGGCCATTGAATTGGCTACCAGAGCCATATTGATATGTAGAATTGTACTGGCAGCTATAGCCACCTTGATTGGTTTGGCCACCAAAGCCATTTTGATCATTCGAACCATTTTGGTTCATAAGATCATATCCGCCAATATAAGTGTGCCCACCATATTGGTCACCAAATCCGCCAACATAGTTGTGCCCACCATATTGACCACCAAATTCGCCAACATAGTTGTGCCCACCATATTGGCAACCAAATTGACTACTTGAGCCATATTGGTTGTTAGGCCCACCTTGATAGGTAAAATTATATTGGCCAAAGTGTTGGCCGATGGATTGGCTATTCGAGCCATAAGAATCATAGCCGTTGTAGTTCATCGGCTGATAGGAATGTTGCCATTCCTTTCGGTCGCTCATATAGTGTGTCCCACCGGGCGTGCCAAATTATGTTTCCCTCTTTTCGGCCGGGTAGGCCAATTGAAGGAGTTTTTGGTCCTTCTTGTTTTTTGAGTGCGGGGCGTGCCACCACCAAGCCCCGAATTTGGGCTTGAATGGAATGTAAGTAGATAGATGTGTTGCGTCCGAGATTTGACTTTAATCAAACGATTGTTCGGCCGAGCAAGGAACCTCCTCACGGCCTAGGTTCTTTCACTACCTCGGGGTCAAGGCTTTATGTGAGCGACCAAATGATGTGGAGTGGGTGGAGATGAAGATTGAAGGTGAAACGTAATGAAACAAAGAATAAGTGCGTAAAGTAAAGGTGCTTAAACTTAAATATAATTTAAAGACAAATGCGTAAAGTAAAGTGCGAAAGATAAATAACGTAAATACGAGAATTAAAGTGCGATAAAATGAATCAAAGCAATAAATAAAGCGAGAATGAAAATAAAAGCGATAAGAATGATAAAGTAAAATGAACTTGAAATTAAACTTAATTGAAGTGCGATAACAATGAAAAGTAAAGCAATTGAAATAAACTTGAATTTAAATGACAAGGTAATGTAAATTGCAAGAATTTAAACTTACACTAAGAAAAGGAAGAACTCGCTACACTAGGTGCATGAAAAGTAAAATCCTAAGTCTAGGAAAAGAAAAGTGCGAGACGAAAGATAGGTTTGTCTGTCTGATGTTGTGTGTCTTCTGTCTTCATCGAACAAGGTTTATATAGGGCGCTCATCAGCCCATGGGCTGGCCATTGAATGGCCAAATGTCAACTCTTCTTAAAAATCTTTCCTTTCGAATCCCTCCTACATCCGTGGGATTGTATTGATTGAAATATTCTGACATGCTTGATTCTTCCTCCTTTTGGAACACTCGGAGTTACTATCAAATTCCTTGATTTCTTTCCTTGCAAAGCCTTTGTCACGTGCATATGATCCTCCGAAAATCTGGGCTTGAATTGGTGGCTTAAACTTGGGCCTTTGATTTTATTATAATTTTATTACATATATTATATAAATGTAAAACAATACAAGAAGGGCCAACCCTCTCAGTCCGGCTGCCCATTCTTATTCATTCATATATATATATATATATATATATATATATATGTTGTATAAATAAGCCACCGATCTGTAAGGGCTCCAAAATTGGTCCGCCAAGAAACCTTAATTCAATCTTCTATACTCATCTATATATATATATATTAAATTACACACGTGGGCCCCTTGGTTATTGAAGTCGGCGGCACCAAGCATGAATTTTTACATGCATGAACATTAGTGTATATGTGGCTGGGCCAGCAACTTGGGTTTTATAATTCATATATATGTATATAATATATATATTAGACTTTAACTTTGAAACCCTTCAACCTGACTTGCAATACACCTACAGACTTCAGCCGCATAGTTCTAATATTCCAAAAAACCTCGGCCGCAACTATTTCACTTGAAACCTGGCCGCATTTTTAACACAACTTGGCCTAGCTTTCCAGCCGCCAACCAACCAAAAATCCTGCCCAAGGAATCTGTAGCTTCCGGCCGCCAAGACTGCTGAACATCCAGCCGCAACTTGCTAGCCCAAGCTCCTTCGACCGCGCCCGGCCTCCAAAAACCCGGCCGAGATCTCCAACAGCCCCGACCGTGAGTTTTAGCCATTCCAGCCGTACACTCCAGCCACTATCGAACTGCCCGGCTACATCTCGTAAGGCCCGGCCTTTTCTGGCCGTGCCCCGCAATTTTGCAAGCCCGGCTTGCCCAACGAACTCCAGCCGCAATTCTTCTCGTGCCCATTTTTCCTAGCTCCATCCGGCTGCAAGTTTGTGCAGCCCGGATTGCTACGGCCCCCAAAGTTCAACGGCTGCCCAATTCCGCAATTGAGAAGCCCGGCCAATTTTCGTGCTTTCAGAAATTGCCCAAGTTAGGTGGATTTCTACCACCCCTAAACACAAAGCAATGGAAATAAACTTGAATCTAAATGACACCAAAATATAAATTGAACAAGAATTGAAACTTACACTAGAAAAAGGAAGAACTCGCTACACTAGGTGCTTGAAAATAAAATCCTAAGTCTAGGAAAAGAAAAGTGCGAGACGAAAGATAGGTTTGTCTGTCTGATGTTGTGTGTCTGAGGTCTTCGTCAAACAAGGTTTATATAGGGCACTCGTCAGCCCATGGGCTGGCCATTGAATGGCCAAATGTCAACTCTTCTTAAAAATCTTTCCTTTCGAAGCCTTCCTATATCCGTGAGATTGTATTGATTTAAATATTCTGACATGCTTGATTCTTCCTCCTTTTGGAACACTCGGAGTTATAATTCCTTGATTTCTTTCCTTGTGAGGTCTCTGTCATGTGCACATAATCCTCCGAAAATCTGGGCTCGAATCGGTATCTTGGGCCTGCACCTTTAGTCTTTTGGAATGACATGAGGGCGCCCATGGCCTTTTGAATTCTTGGAGCTCTAGAATTAGTCCGCCGAGGAAACTTGATTCAAATTCTATATTCATTTATATATATATATTCACATATTAATTTACACATGTGGGACACCGGTTATTGAAGTTGGCCGCATAGCATATGCAATTTTACATGCACAAAACATGAATCCTTTTATATATATATGTGGCCCAGGTTAGCCACTTGGGCTTTTTAAATTCATATATATATATATATATATATATATATATTAGATTTAGACCTTCAAAACCTTCGGCCGACTTTGCAAAATACCTACAAACTCTAGCTTCCACGAAAACCCCCAAGACTCCTGCCCAAAAACTTGTGGTCTTTCGGCCGCCAAAAACTGGGCATCAATAGCAAAGTATCCGGCCGCATCTTCGAGCCAAAATCCAGCCGCCCTTTCACAAGCCCCGGCCGTATTTTCGAAAGCCCAAGAACTCTATAACCCCGGCCGCACAGTTTCATCCATGCCCACTTGGAACAAAACCCGGCTGCCCTTTTAGCAATTTTCGAATTGTCCAGTCCGGCCATATTTGAATAAGGCCCGGCCGCTATTCTTCTCGTGCCCGGCTAATTCTTGTGCCCGGGTTAGGTGGATTTCTACCACCCCAAAACAGCTTCTGACTCCCCCAAGCATTTTAATGGTTCACCATTGAACCCTTTACGATAGAGAGTCGACCCATCTATGAAGTATCTTTTTATTGTCTTTATGAGCTTGTGAGCATGCTTGGAATTGGTTGGCAGAGTTCTGTCTCAAACTCTCTCGGCCCAACTTTGCTTGCCCAAGTGTTGCGAGAAGGGCGCCTGGGTGAGCAAGAAGAAAATCCGCCCCTACCCAACTTTTTGTAGGAGGAGTGGCTGACCAAGGTATTTAAGGAGTGCCCGGCCCAACTTTTTGAGAAGGATATGCTCGGCCACTTTTGCAAGGATACGCCCAATCCTTTTTGCAAAGGGAAGCGCCTGACCAAATGTTTGAGAAGGCACCATGGCCTTTGAAGAAAACACCTCGGCCACCTTTTCGAGAAAGTACCTCGGCCACCTTTTTGAGAAAGCACCTCGGCCGCTAGGAAGTCCGCCGCTAGGAATTCTTCGGCCACTAGGAATCCCGCTGCTAGGAATTCTTTGGCTACTAGGAATCCTCGGCCGCCATGAATTCTCGGCCGCCTAGGTATTCTTCGGTCGCCATGAATTCTCGGCCACCTAGGAATTCTTCGCATTAATCCGGCTGCTTGCATTTTCGGAAGTTGCCCAACTTGATCCGGCCCCAGCTCTTTCGGTCGTGCCCAGCCGCATTTCTTTGCCCAGCTCTACAATTGAGAGCCCGGCTGTATCTCCACTAAAACTCGGCCGCGTCTTCTAGCTGCGTGGTCCAGCCGCACTCTCCAGCCAAGCTCGAACACAGCCCGGCCCATTCTTTCAGCCACGCAGCCTTGCCCATTCTCCTAGCCACGTATCCCGGCCGCATATTAGCAATTCAATACCCGGCCGCCTATTCTCCAAATCTCGAACTATTTCGGCGTAAATAGACTGTAGCCCGGCCGCTCGTGTTTCCGAAAAGTGCCCGGGTTGAGTGAATTTTCACCACACCCACACATTGCCCCCTCGACTTGCTTAGCTTGGAATTGGTGTAGAGGTAAGCAAGTTGAAACCCGAGACCTCTCAATTTCTAAAGTTTGAGACTTTTTGCATGCTTTGCACGTTATTAAATTTTGAATCGGGCTGGATGCCTAGGCTATTGCCTTGCCCCATTTTGTGGTGAACTTTGTCCACCTATATATATGATATCTTTTCGAAGAGATCATTTTTATGATGCCCATTCTGTTTGCGCCTAATAAATCACGGCCATGAGCTGGCCGAAGGAGCCCTTTTTCTCAACCCTAGCACTTTCTCGAGAAGCTAAAACGTAGCGTTTCGCCAAGGTACTTTGCCTTCCTGAAGACAAAAGAAGAACGCTAAGGCATGTTCATCTCAGCCTCGGTTGTGGGCCGAGGCCGAGGCCGAGCAAAATCGCGGCCAGAAATATTAAAGTCAGATCATCACGTGATAGCAGGAACCCATGCTTCATTTAATGAAGTAGTGCCTGTTTAATGCAGCAAACCCACTGGCCACAAATAAGCATTTAATGCATGAGGGAAGGTGGGAAGTGACTGAAGTCAGGTTTTGGCAACAGAAGACAGAGTGATTAGACGTAGCCATTCTCACAAGAATCCTTGCAGCTTGAGAGAAAAGGTCACCAACTATCAGAGCAATAAATGCGTCTCCACGGCCAGAAGCTCAGAACCCACGATCAAGAGCGGCGGCCGAGATTCACCGGGATTTATGGGGTCACACCACCATACTTCACGATCCCAAATGTCGATTGGACTACCCACTTGCTCTAATCAGGCTCCACCATGCAGATTTTCAGCCTCGATTACTCCTCCAGGAACTCTTCATATAAATACAAGGCTCAAGCTACATTCAAAGGGTTCAAACACCAAACCAAAGCCTCCCACGGAGCAACTTATTTTTTCCTGTAATGCACTTTCAATATCTTTACTTGCTTTCCTAGGAGTAGTGTTAGACTGTAAGGAAAATTCATTCATCAATATATCATACGACCCTTGATTTTCAAGGTGCCGGAGCACCATCCCTGTTGTTCGTTCACTCACCCCATATATCATACGACCGTCGCTCCCTGAGCAACGCGCCGGAGCACCGCCCAAAACCCACCACCAACACCATCACTCAACGGCCTTGTAGTTCAGGCCGTGAACCTAACAGCCGAGACTAGTTCCTCTCTTGGCTACAATCGTTTGATTAGAAGACGAGTTCAAACAGGCGCACCACTTATCCATCCTACACTCATCAACATCTCGACGCACGGTAGACCGTGCTGGCACGCCCGCGCACAACCGCACCGCACCCAAAAGCAGGAAACCGCGTGTCAACGCATATCCCCTCGGCCCGAAACTCCAGGCCGTGAGATTTGCGCGGCAGACACATTCTTCCAATAAAAATCATCATTTTACTACGACAATATTTCCTTGCGACGGACTATATCTTCGCCATTTTCCAAACCGGTGGGTAATATTTTTCCAAACATCAACCATTGATTCGAGAGAAATGGAGCTCACCATTTTGGTTTAAATCAGTCTTGGCGATTATATGCACACAAAGGACAAAATGTAATGCCTCAACTTGGTTGCGGTAAAGTACAAGGCTAAGCCAAGTTTCTCCGCCGACGAGTATTCTCTCTCGGTGGCCGTTAGAATTCGACTGAGGTAATATACCGCTTGCTCTTCTCATCTTTGCCTTGGGCTAGCAAACTTCCAATGGAGTTTTCCGAGGCCGAAATATATAATTTCACTGGTCGGCCCCGCTTTGGCGAAATGAGCACCGGAGGCTTGGCCAAATATTCTTTAATGGCGTCGAATGCCCTTTGGTGAGTCTCTTCCCACCGAAATTTCTCTTCATCTTTGAGTTTTAATAAAGATGAGAAAGGCCCAACTTTTCCCGCTGAGTTGGCTATGAACCTTCGAAGAAAGTTAGTTTAGCCCAACAAACTTTGCACACCTTGTTTTTTGAATAGGGCGCGCGAATGATAGCCTTAGACTCATTTTTATCAATTTGAATTCCCCTTTGGTGCACCAATAATCCTATGAAATTCCCAGCGGAAACCACGAAATCATGACTTACAAATTTGGCCTAATAAATTTGGCTTTCACAAGTCTTACAATTTCTTCATTAACTTGTAATTCTACTTTCGCCCACATCCGACAAGGCGACTGCTTGAAGGGCTTAAAATCTTCCACCGTTGGTAAGCAATGCTCAACCAAGTCACGACTCAATCTAGGCATCTCGGTGTGTTCCCAAGCGAAGCAATCCTTGAACTCCATGAGACATAACATAGATTGGTCGATGGTTGTTTTTCGTCCCCAAGCTCGAGTGCATCATCCTCCGAACCTTCATGAAGGAATTCCACCAAGTTGGACGGTGGACCCATGCTCGGCCGCTCTTTCGGCCCAAAAACCATATAGTCGTCTCAAAGGGTTTTCCACCGCGGCCTTCTTCTCTTCCTCTATACTTGTATCACGCATTGAGGGAGAAAAAATATTAGCTATATTGGGACTCTCCCCATCTGCTTGGGCATCATATGCCCCCAAGTCTATCAACTTTTGGGCCGAGTCTCCCGTAGGTCGGCCGTTCCTATCTGACCCCGTAAAATAAAGAGGCCCAATATCATCCTCATAAAACTCTGCCTCCGTCGCATTGGCGGAGGCCATGAAGGACCGTGCATCGGCCCGAACAATCTCTACACTTCCATCCTCATGCCGAAATTGTAAAAAATAATGAAGTGAAGAGGGCACACACATACTTCCATGGATCCAATCTCGGCCTAACAAAACATTGAAATGGGTCGTTGTCTTCACCACAAAGAAGGCAGACATTTTAACCTTTTGCCCCACTCTAACTTGGAGTGGGATAATCCCCTTGGAAGTCGTGGTGTCACTCACGAACCCACTGACCGTTGTCTCAGTCGGAATTAATTCCTTTGAGCCTTTCTTTAATTTCCTCATGGTTGAGGCATGGAGGATGTTGACTGCAGCCCCTGTATCTACAAGGATGTTGCCAACTGGAACTCCATCAAAATGAGTGCCAATGTACAAAGGCTTAAGGTGGAGGACATTTTCTTAGTGGGCATCTCATAGCACACCTTTTCGAGCAATTTTTCCTCCGTTTTGGGCACCACGATGCAAGGTTGGGCATTCCATTCCTTTGGAACTTCTTGGGCCACCTCAATTTCTTTGGCCTCATTCATCTGGACCATGGACTCAACCTCGTCGAAAACATCTCCATCCATATAGTTGGGTTGATCCGGGCGAGCCTCGAAAAATAGTGGGAGTGTGACCACCATGACATTTACCTCATCAAAATCTCCAAACTTTACTTTGGCCTTGCCCACTTTTAGTTCATTTTCGAACTTGGCCATCTCTTCCTTACGTTCTTTCTCTAAGTGCTCCATAGCCTTCATCTCCATATTCTTCATCTTCGGCTATCAAACCTTCGACCGATGCAAAATTGGGCTGGTGGTTTTCTAGCATCTCTTTATCTTCTCCTTCAACCGTATATTCGGCCTCTTATCTTCCCTCGGCCGTACGTTCGGTATCTTTTCCTATTCTATTGGCCTCGGCCTCGGTCTCGACCATGACTTGGTCTTCCTCCACCTTTGGCCCACTTTCTTTCATATGGAGCTTGCCCCTAGTTTCTTCGACCATGTTCTGGTCATTTTCTCCTTTCTTCTTAACCTCGGTGAGCTGAGCTCCCTTGGTCACTATCGGAGTCTTGGCGACCAAAGGTTTGATTTTCGGTCAAGCAGCCCTTGCTTTCTCACCCTTCAAAGGTTTCTTGCCCACCATTTTGGTTGGCCTACTAACTTCAGCCTTAGAATTTTTGTCTTGAAAGCCCTAGTCAAATGGGCCTCCAATTCCAAGATTGGCTATTCCGGGACCGTTACCACGACTCGGCCATTCTAATTCCTCCAATTCTAATTCCTCGAGTTCTAATTCCTCCAATCGAATTCCTCCAATCGAAGCTTCTCTCGAAGCTCGACCAATCAGTCAAGTTGAGCTTGCCTTTTGTCCACCCATTCTATCTCTACCTTGCAAGTGGTGGCATGTTGCCTTTTGAGCCCTTCTCGTTTAAGTCTTGCTCAAAGGTACCAGAGGGAGTTTTGGCCTCTACTTCTATACCATTGGCCCCCTTTGTGTTCGGCACCTTGAAAGTTGGGGCACCATTACCGTCCGCTGGGCGGGGTCTTGAAACATATACCACATCTCGTTTTTGGCCCTCACCAACCGAGATCCATATGCTTCTGTTTTGGCTTGAGTCTGGTGAATCAATATCTTCAAACCTCATAAGGGCATGTTGATTTCTCCTCTTAGGCTGATATCGTGGCCTCTCGTACCTATCTTAATTTTCATGCAATGGCCGTTTGTTTGGCCTTACTTTCATTTTGCCTCTTGGGCTATGTGGGCCGTAATTCTCGGCCGGATTTGTTATCATAATCCTTTCAAAACTCCTAGGTCTGCCCACTTGGACTTGATCCTTGGGTTGCTCATTAATCAGCCCCTTGGTAGGTTCCTTGGTTAGCTCCTTGGGCTTTGACGGAACCACTTCGAGAGTTACCTCGCATTGGCATCGACTGCATAGCACAATGGGCTTTGGAGGTTCTTCCTTGGTCGAAACTTTTGTCTCAAGAATCTTGGCCACCTCAGGGTACATTTTGGCCTTGCCTCTTGCCTTAGGTTCCATCAGAATCTCCCTTGCCCTTCTTTCTAACTCAGCCTTTGCTGAGCCACACAAGTCCAACCTTTGCCTAGGTTGGTCTGGCCTTGGGAAATTGACATTCACCATATTTACTTGGGCATTTGGAAAAGGGTTCTGGTCGATGCCCATGATAACTTTCTTTGGAAACTTTATGATCTTTAAATCGATGAAGTCTTTTGAGAGGTTCCACTAAACTTGGAAATTTGGGCCGTCGTCGGCCTTTGATCCTTGAAGGCTTTAGACAAAGCCTTGCACATATAGCCCTTTTGCCATAATCTCGGCCAAGTCTACCCCGGCCGACTCTTCTTCTTCTTTTAGTAAAACCTCTTGATCTCTTTCTTCTAATTTTATATCTTCAACGTCCACCGCGTGGACCGCCATAGTTCTAGGCCCGAAGGGTTTGGCCGAATTCTTATAAAAGGTTGGCCAAGGTGTTGGCTACCCCTTTGTTGCCCCTCATTTTTATTACATATAATATATAATAAAATTCTCATATTTCAATTGCCCAAAAATCCTTCAATCCAGCTCCATCGAAAAGACCCCCGACAGTGGTCTCATATCCGTATACATATATGTATATATATATATATATAATAAGATAAGGAGGGCTCAATCTAAAACCCTCCAGCCCATCGTCATTTTTTACAACCTTACAACCTCAACCGCAAAAGAAATTGGGCACCAGCTGCCAAGTCCAGCCACCACTTTATATCCGGCCACATCTTTACAAAACCTCCAGAGCTTCAGCTGCTCCAAATCTCGACCGCCAAAGCTACGAGACTACAGCGTAACAAACTCGGTCGCAACAATATTTCGAAACCCGGCCAAGATCTCCCAAATTTTTCAATAATTCTAGCCGCAAAAACCCCAGCAATTCCGGCCGTCTTCTAGCATGCCCCAGCTCCTCCGGCCGTGCCCAGCTTCACCCGGCTGCCCTACGATTCAAGGCCCAATCGCGCCTCCACCAAAACTCGGTCACATCTTCGGCTAAAAAATTGGGCCCCATTCATCCACAAAACTAGGCCGCACTCTTTAGCCCTTAGCCCGTATTTTTGCTAGACTCCAATATCCGGTCGTAGCTCCAAACTTCGAAACCTGGCCGCAATATCCTTGGGCTCTATCCGGCCGCCACTCCAGCCAAAATTCGGCCGCCACATCAACTATTCGAAAAATGCGGCCCCACGCCATTTAAGCATCTCCGGCCGCAATTCTTCTCCTGCCCGGCCAGGTCTCATGCGTAGTAACCCAAAAAGACCCATTTACTCGCACTTTCGGAAGTTGCCCGAGTTTGGTTTGTTCCCCTAGAAACCCCTCGAAAATTCCTCTTGATCAAAGTGCTCCGGATATGGCCTCCGGTAGATTGGCCTACCAATCCTCCTAACATGGGGCACCATATCTTGAATCATTTGTTCTACCGCACCTCGGTCGATTGCTTGGTTTCCTAGCAACGGGTAGTTCGCATTTCTGTCGGGATTATTCCAACCACCGACTCCGACGAATTGGTTGATATGAGGCCCAGCAAAATTGGCTCCGGCCCCTTGGTGAACTTGTGGGCGAAATTGATTATATGGTGGGAACCCTTGGAATTGATTAGCCGCCGCATACGGATTGTTCCCCATCGGCGGAATATTAGCCACCGGGGCTGGGTTGCCCCTAGCTGGTGGATTAAGTTGGGGCGGATTTACTCCAAAAATATTTGGTTGGGCCTCCGGCTGAGGCGCCATCGCTGGCATTCTATTAGGCATCACTAGATTACACTTTGGCCATTTTGTTGGCCTAGCAATCGATCCAACCACTCTTTGATCGAGTGGCCATGGGTTGAGGAATGGTTTGAGTCGCCACTTGCATTCGTTGATGTTTGAAGTGATTTGACATCTCCATTGTACGGACGAGTTGTTTGATTTCCAACGAAGTGGCATGATTTGGCCTGAACAATGGTCCTCCAGCGACTTTCGTAACATCTTCAACCAACGCATGGTCGGGACCGACGACTAGATCTCGGCCGAAATTATTTTGGTCGATGGCCGTGGTTCAGCCGAGACCATTTTGGCCCGGTTGAGCGGTCGGAATATTTTGTCGCTGAGTATACATGGGGAGTGAACCAACCATCTGATTATGATCGAAGGCATGTGAATCCCTCCGACGGATTACTCAGGTGGTGGACATGCCCCCAAGTCATTTTTGCCCACAAATCACAAACTTCCCCTTCTGGGGCCGAAATAAAGGAATCATTCATCTTCCGCCGACGGAACTCAATCTTGAGCCTTCCACCAAGCAAAGTATAATATGTATAATATTTTAATTTTTAAAACTAAGTGGCCAATTTGTTCAAGAATGAACCATGACCTTTATTAGAATCTCAACGGCCTACCTAGTAGGTGACCGTGTTGAACAAAATTTTCGTGAAGACCATGGCGGTGGCCAACCATGTTTTACTCCAAGCTTGGAGCCCTTCTTATTCTCGACTCGGATCTTACCATTTTGTTGGCTATGGGTTGAAATACTATGACGACTAGTACCACCCGGATGACTTCTGGCCATCACTTTGGTCGACCCTTCATGCCCCCCAAATCCACTTGGTCTGCCAATCTTGGCCTTTGGCTGGGGCTCGATAAACTTTACCACTTGCAATTGTGGTCTCACAATGTCGAGCTTTTCTCCTACAATCATGTCTATCATTATTGCATCTTGGGTCATGCTCCGCCCTTCATTTTCACTAGATTGTAGGCCTTTACATCCTAGGATGGTTGCCTTGGGTTGGACCATATTGCAATTTTCATCGGTGACCATCTTTTTGGTCTCATCCTGTTGGGTGGACTCCTTTTCCTCAACCAATGCCAGGCTCTCAATAGGACGATCAACTTGAACATTTGATCCTAAGGTCGTCTCGCCCATCTCTTTCTCACTCTCATATTCCCTACTAACCTCACTTTCCTCTAGAGGAGTAGGTGGAATGGGTGACCAACTTGCAACCACATGAGAATTTTCATCTTGTGACTGAGAATCAAGGTTGAGGTTGAGAGTTTGCTCTTCGACCGCAAGTAGCGAGGCAATTTCACACAAACCTTGGATCAAAAGTTTGTTGGAAGCATAAAACTCATTCGCCATATCTTTCACTTTAGATACTTCCTTTATGAAATTTTGATGTTCTTTGTCCATGCGGTCAACATATGGCCTCCCACTTACGCTAAGAACATTTTGGCCATCATAGCCATTAGGATGAGTCGTTTGGTGGGAGCCATAACTAGGCTGATCATAAATATTGGCCGGATTATTTTGGCCATCTGGGTAAGTGTATTGCCCTTCGGCCACCTGATTGTACTGGCCATTGTAGCCATGTTGGCCATTCGCATATTTTTGATATATCATATTATTTTGGCCATTATTGTTGTTTCCGCCATGTTGGCCATTGAATTGGCTACCAGAGCTATATTGATATGTAGAATCGTGTTGGCCGTTATAGCCACCTTGATTGGTTTGGCCACCAAAGCCATTTTGATCATTCGAACCATTTGGGTTCATAAGATCATATCCGCCAATATAAGTGTGCCCACCATATTGGTCACCAAATCCGCCAACATAGTTGTGCCCACCATATTGGCCACCAAATTCGCCAACATAGTTGTGCCCACCATATTGGCAACCAAATTGACTACTTGAGCCATATTGGTTGTTAGGCCCACCTTGATGGGTAAAATTATATTGGCCATAGTATTGGCCATAGTCTTGGCCAATGGATTCGCTATTCGAGCCATAAGAATCATAGCCATTGTAGTTCATCGGCTAATAGGAATGTTGCCATTCCTTTCGGTCGCTCATATAGTGGGTCCCACTGGGCGTGCCAAATTATGTTTCCCTCTTTTCGGCCGGGTAGGCCGATTGAAGGAGTTTTTGGTCCTTCTTCTTTTTTGAGTGCGGAGCGTGCCACCACCAAGCCCCGAATTTGGGCTTGAATGGAATGTGAGTTGATGGATGTGTTGCATCCGAGATCTGACTTTAATCAAACGATTGTTCGGCCGAGCAAGGAACCTCCTCACGGCCTAGGTTCTTTCACTACCTCGGGGTCAAGGCTTTATGTGAGCGACCAAATGATGTGGAGTGGGTGGAGATGAAGATTGAAGGTGAAACGTAATGAAACGAAGAATAATTGCATAAAGTAAATGTGCTTAAACTTAAATATAATTTAAAGACAAACGCGTAAAGTAAAGTGCGAAAGATAAATAACGTAAAGACGAGAATTAAAGTGCGATAAAATGAATTAAAGCAATAAATAAAGCAAGAACGAAATGAAAGCGATAAGAACGATAAAGTAAAATGAACTTGAAATTAAACTTAATTGAAGTGCGATAACAATGAAAAGTAAAGCAATTGAAATAAACTTGAATTTAAATGACAACGTTATGTAAATTGCAAGAATTTAAACTTACACTAAGAAAAGGAAGAACTTGCTACACTAGGTGCATGAAAAGTAAAATCCTAAGTCTAGGAAAAGAAAAGTGCGAGACGAAAAATAGGTTTGTCTGTCTGATGTTGTGTGTCTTCTGTCTTCACTTGGTGAGGTTTATATAGGGCATTCGTCAGCCCATGGGCTGGCCATTGAATGGCCAAAGGTCAACTCTTTTAAAATTCTTTCCTTTCGAGGCCCCCTAAATCCGTGGATCACGTCGGCGAAGATATTATGGTTGCTTGATTTTCTCTCGTTTTGGAAAATTCCGAATCATCATCAACGTCCTTGATTTCTTCCCTTGTGAGGCCTTCGTCATGTGCACATAATCCTCCGAAAATCTTGGGCGTGAATTTGTGGCTTTGGCTTGGACCTCCGAGATTTCATCTCGTGCCCTTTGAGTTTTTAGAATTCTAGAGTTGGCCGACCATCCGCCAAAGTGGGTGGTATGGGAACTCCAAAGATTTGGATGTTGGGCTTGGCCCCACGTTGGACTAATATTGGGAACTCGGCGGACATACCTCCCGCCGAACTTAAACTCTCTCGGCCCAACTTTGCTTGCCCAAGTGTTGCGAGAAGGGCGCCTGGGTGAGCAAGAAGAAAATCCGCCCCTGCCTAACTTTTTGTAAGAGGAGTAGCTGACCAAGGTATTTAAGGAGTGCCCGGCCCAACTTTTTGGGAAGGATATGCTCGGCCACTTTTGCAAGGATACGCCCAATCCTTTTTGCAAAGGGAAGCGCCCGACCAAATGTTTGAGAAGGCACCATGGCCTTTGAAGAAAACACCTCGGCCACCTTTTCGAGAAAGTACCTCGGCCACCTTTTTGAGAAAGCACCTCGGCCGCTAGGAAGTCCGCCGCTAGGAATTCTTCGGTCACTAGGAATCCCGCCGCTAGGAATTCTTTGGCCACTAGGAATCCTCGGCCGCCTAGGTATTCTTCGGTCGCCATGAATTCTCGGCCGCCTAGGAATTCTTCGCATTAATCCGACTGCTTGCATAACCGCATTTCTTTGCCCAGCTCTACAATTGAGAGCCCGGCCGTATCTCCACCAAAACTCGGCCGCGTCTTCTAGCTGCGTGGTCCAGCCGCACTCTCCAGCCAAGCTCGAACACAGCCCGGCCCATTCTTTCAGCCACGCAGCCTTGCCCATTCTCCTAGCCACGTATCCCGGCCGCATATTAGCAATTCAATACCCGGCCGCCTATTCTCCAAATCTCGAACTATTTCGGCGTAAATAGACTGTAGCCCGGCCGCTCGTGTTTCCGAAAAGTGCTCGGGTTGAGTGAATTTTCACCACGCCCAAACAGTAGCCAAAGCATCAGCGTATCTATTAGTGACCCCCGGGATATGTTCCAGCAGCACTTGCTTGAAAGAACCGACAAGCTTTTCAGCAGCTATGCGATATGGTGCTAATGTTGACTCCTTCACAACGAGGCTTCCTTGTAACTGACTTAGCACCAAATTTGAATCGCCAATGATTTTAATCTTCTCTATGCCCATTTCCTTTGCTGTAGACAATCCCATAATGAATGCCTCATACTCCGCCACATTATTTGTGCATGGGAAATTTAGTTTGAACGAGAGGGCCGTGACTTGCCCTTTGGGGTTGATGAGTACCACACCTGCTCCTCCACCATTTGACGTAGAAGAACCATCAAAGTAAAGGGTCCATGGTTCTTCCTCTGTAACAACAACCACCGTTTTTGGCAGCTCTCCCAAAACCTCCTCCGAGAGAATTGGTCCTTCTTCTTCAGGAAATAGAGCCAGCATGTCAATCACGGCTTGTCCTTTGATGGCCCTAGGAGTTGTGCATGTGATATCAAATTTGGACAGCTACAATAGCCATCGTGCAAGACGTCCGGAGAGCACCGGTCTCGTGAGCAAGTACCTTATGGGGTCAGACTTCACTATGAGCTGTAGCTTATGAGCAAGGAAGTAATGACGCAAGCGCTGCGCAGCATAGACAAGGGCAAGGCATAAAAGCTCGGTCTTTGAATATCTTATTTCAGCTCCCCTTAATTGCCTACTCACGTAGTAAATAGGGCCTTCTTCTCCACTATGGTCGTCTTGAGCAAGTAAGGCCCCAACCGCTGTGTTTGTTGCAGCTAAATAAAGCTTGAGAGGAAGTCCCGGAATGGGTGCTCTCATGGTGGGCAGCTTAGTAATTATCCGTTGCACTTGCTGATAGGCCTCTTGGCATTCCTTGCTCCATTCGCATGGCTTGCCCTTCTTGAGTGAGGGAGCAAAAACACTCATAGTGGCAGCAAGACCTGGGATGAAGCACCGAATATAGGATAATCTCCCCATGAAACTTTTCAACTCCTTTGGATTTCTTGGAGGCGCAAGGGAATTTATAGCTCTTGTCTTTTCAGGATCCACGTCTATGCCACGCTAATGCACTTGGAACCCCAAGAATTTTCCGGATGACACCCCAAATGCGCACTTCTTGGGGTTCATCTTTAACCCATACAGCCGACACCTTTCCAGCGCCTTCCTCAGCACCTCTCGATGGCCTTCTCTAGTTTTTGACTTCACCACAAGATCATTCACATAGTCTTCCACCTCTTTTCCCATCATATCGTGAAACACTGCTGTCATGGCTCTTTGATAGGTGGCACCAGCGTTTTTAAGACTGAATGGCATGACTGTGTAATAAAAATTCCCATATGGTGTTCGAAAAGCCGTCTTCTCAGCATCTTTGGGTGACATTTTAACCTGATTGTAACCGCTAAACCCATCCATGAATGACAGCAAACCTTGACCCAAAGTTAAGTCAATTAGGATATCCATGTTGGGCAGTGGGAATTCATCCTTTGGGCAAGCTCGGTTGAGGTCTCGATAGTCCGTGCATATTCTAATCACTCCGGTCTTCTTTTTCACGGGAACAATATTTGCTAGCCATGTTGGGTGCTTGATTGGCTTGATGAATCCAGCAGCTAACAACTTCTCAATTTCCACCTTGATTTGCTTTTCAACTTCAGGATGAAAATTCCTCCTTGGCTGCACAACAGGTTTCGTACCAAGCTCAATATTCAACGTATGACTAACCAAGTTTGGATTTAAACCGGGCATTTCTTCGTAGCTCCAAGCGAATACATCTCTGAATTCTCTTAACATGGACACCAAGGCCTCCTTCTCTTCATTTGTTAAATGAATGCTGATGGAAATAGACTTTTGGGCAGAGGGATCATTACTCAAATTGATCGTTTCCAGCTGCTTGGCAACTGCCATTGAACCATCTTGCATGTGCCTTGGTGCTGTCATAGGCTCCTGGAAAGCACAAGGCATGGGTGCTTTGCCATCTGGACCCTTACGGTTGTTTTCTTGCATTGCTTCTCCCCCATACTCGGGGCTTTCCCGTAGGACACGGTTAAGCCCCTAATCCCGTCATAAGCGGTACACGGTGCGTCCATCTGGCAGCGTCACTTTCGAGCATTGGGGATGATCATAGGCATGGTTGTTGACTTCCAAGTGTCTCTTTCTTTCTCGATCAACAATGGTGATGAGTTCCTCGTTGCTTTGATCACGAATTTCAGTCCATGAGGGTAGGTAGGTTCCGAAATCCTTAGATGGGCTGCTTCCGGCGCCTATGCACTTGGTGTAAAATTCTGCCTCGGAGTAGTGAGCTTCGTTTTGGTTGAATGACGCTTGATTCCCTAGTATGCGAAGCGGTCTCAACCCAATCCTTCCTTTCACGCATTGATGGTAAGTAGAAACCACAAGTTTGTGCTTATTGAGCCATGGTCTTCCGAGTAAGGCATGGTAAGCCACATCCACATCTACTACATAGAACTTAGTGAGTGACCGGATAGGACCTACCTTCAAGTTTACTTGCATGTGCCCGACTGTGACCTCACTTTTATTCCCGAAATCGCTATGCATGTTTGAGATTGCACAATTTTGGATAATGGAATACCAGCTGCCGTAAGCACAGACAGAGGCAATATGTTGACAGAGGAACCCGTGTCTACCAAAGCTCTTCTTATAAACACATCGTTGATCTGTCCCTCCAAGTAAAGTGGCCTTCTATGATCCAGATATGGAACTTCCATGTCTTCGTCCGTGAAGACAATAGCATTGTCATTTTCCAAGAATGACCTTTGTGGTTGAGTGGTGAAGCAATGAGGATTAGACTCCGCAGAGATGTTCATGAGAGCTACAGCAGCTGCCTCCCTTGCTTGTGGTCCAAAGCCAAGCTGGTCGAAGAGTGACTTGAACTTTGGATTCCTTTGGAGGACTTGTGAGGCCGTGGGTCCCTGTTTCATACCTAGGTAACGCTCCACCACACCTGTTTCGGCCTCCGTAAGGTTGTGGAATGTTACAGCAGCTGTTTCCTGCTGCGCAAACGAAGCCCCCAAGTGGCGTTCTTCCGACATGTCCATCGAGAATACTTTGTTACCCGTACTATCATCCCATCCATCAGCGAGTGGCCATGGGGTATTATAGCTTGAAGGTTTCGAATATTTGCACCAGTAAACCTTCTCCATATTTCCACAAGGCTCCCAAATAGCCTCCGGTGGCTTCGGGTCATTCCTCCATAGACGGCACAACTCATTGTCGTCGAGTAGGTCACCGGAGCATGTGTTGACGGCAACTATCTCTTTTCCGCTTCGTTTTGGCAAGGGGTCTTCATCTATGGTTTGCTTCCTATTGGGAAGCTCAAGAACTCCTTCATGTATCTTAGCATGTGATCGGTTCATAATTGTATATCATTTTGTACCCTTCTAGCTTATGATTTGGTTATGTTTTTGAGTTAAACTTGTGCTTTTAATCCTTTTTGTGTTTATCTTTCAGTTCATTGAGCTTTAGGTAATAATGATGGCTTTGGATAGTAAATGATGCAATCCATGCATGTTAGGGCCTAATTTGGATGAATGGATGAAGAGCTTAAAGACAAACTCGATTTTGGCTACAGTCCCCTGCCAGCCCAGTTTCGTAGGTCATATTGCAAGCTTTGTTTCAGCAACCTAAATAGCTCGGATGAGGCCACATTCTTCATGAAAGTTGTTCCAATGGGTGTATACTATAACATATCCGAAATTCAGCCCCATTGGATAATTGTGGAGTCTGTTACCTAGCAAACACAGAGCCATGCTCAGGATGGATTTTATCAGCGCGCAAAATGAGTTAGCAATTTGTTTTGGCCTTAACTTCCTCCTCCGACCTTGGATTGGCCCAAATGATATATGGCTGGAAAGAAGACATTCCGAACTTCAAGTTTGAGTGCTTAAAGTCTTAATTTGCTTAAGGGAAGCCCAATTCGTAAGCCCTTGAAGTTTCTGGTCATGCTGACCTCAGGATGAGCTATTATTTCTGGTTGGAAGCTTGGTCATGGTGACAT